>NC_056523.1:313676200-313679142 GCF_019175285.1 Sceloporus undulatus | reverse complement strand
AAATTTAAAAATATATTAATAAAAAAGGAGTGCTTTGACTGTGTCTTCCTGCTTGGCAGGGAGTGGGACTAAATGGCCCTTATGGTCTCGTCCAGCTCTACGGAGGCTGTCACATGGGGACAACTGGAAGTATGAACAATGATTATCCTGTGAAAATTGTGCTTTCACGATTAAGACTTTCACATGACATTGTGAACAAAGTACCATTATCCCAGGAATATTGTGCAAAAATCACACAATTGCGATAAAGTTTTTTACACAACGTCGTGATTAAAAGCATTTAAGGCACCATTAACCAGGGAATAACCAGGCAATCAACAGAACAAATCATTCACAGGAAAATCCTGTGAATGATTTGTTGCTGTTGATTGCTCGGTTATTGCCTGGTTATTTCTGGGATAATGACTGCTGTGTGTGAAAATCTTAATTGTGATTTAATAGTAATTGTGCGATTTTCACAGGATAAACCCAGTTTAAATTTCCCATTTTCCTCTGTGTGATAAACTCCTATGACTCTGTGACCACCAGCCCACTCCCTTTGGGGCTAGGCCATCTCAGGTGGGCAGAAGGAGATACCAGTTGTCACCCTTCTCTCATACTCTCTGTCATCTCATAGATGAAAATGGGGACATTACCATGTGGTCAAGATTATAAATGAGGAAGAACAGACAAGTCAGGAGAGGCTGAGGCAGTTTGTTTTTGCCAGAGCCTACAAGGAAGGGCAAGATTTTGCCCACTCATCAACTCTCTTGCCTGCTAACATAACTGAGGACAAAATACTTTGAACTCAGTTTGTAGCTATTGATGTAAGCTGAGGACAAAAGGGAAAGTGGGAGCAAGCCAGAGAAACAGGGTCATTTGAAAAGCATCTGAAAAAGTGGAATAACAGAGGATTAACTGGGACTGTCCCTGTGAAATTGGGACAGTTGGAGGGGATGATCCCTCCCCTTTTCCTCTGGGGAAATGGAGCAGAGGAGAGCCTAGAAAAGTGAATCAGAAGTTGCCTGGCTTGAGAAAGATAAGTACAGTGGCAGTTCCTCCCAACTAAATCTGATGGGGCAGAAGGACAAGATCATCTGGGACAAATGCTATGAAATCTGGTGGGGCAGAAAGACAGGATCATCAGGTAGAAATGCTACTATCTTATTTTGAAAAACAAAGAACGCTTCTTGCTTCTTTTGCAAAACAATTGCTTAGAGAATTCTAGTTCACTTTTTTAAAAGCACATGGAGAGCAGCAACCCAGACCAGTGTAGATTTATTAATAAAATGGCCACCACACAGCTGAGTCCAGTGCTTTCTCTCAACTGTCTCAGGCTTCTCTGACCGCTGCTGACACTGAACCACAAAACACAACATTCCCCCGCAAAGTGTGGTACCTATCCTACTAATTATCATTCTCCCTGTGGCTTGTCAATCTGTAGCCCAAAAAGAACAACATCAACAAAAAATAATACACTCTTGCCCCCATATTCCTGTCTGCTGCAGTACTGCTTCAAAAACAGGAAAAAATAAACCAGGCGCATGGCACAATGTGTCCCAGTGTGGTACTCTAGGAAGGGAAATGAGCATGAGTCCACTGCTCCTCTGAGCAGTAAGCGCACGAAATAAAAATAAAAGATGGAGCTTTTCTTCAAGGCAGCTTTCTTTCTGTTTGCAAGACTTAACTCCACAATAAAAAACAATTTAGCAAATATTTCTTTTTTCCACCTATTCAGATTGCTAGGGGTGTATCCACACACGCTTCGGAAATAAAAGCAGTTTGACACCACTTTAGCTGCCATGACTCTATCCTACAGAATCCTGGGTTTTCTAGTTTGGTGAGGCACCAGACCTCTATGACAGACCAGGCTGAATACTAAACACCAAACTACAGATCCCAAGATTCCACAGGATGGAGCCATGGCAGTTAAAATAATGTAACACTGCTTTATTTTTGCTGTGTGGAAGAGCTGCCTGAGAAGTAACAGTAAGCATATGACTCCATTTTTTTGGTAGCCCTACTAGCTACTGCTCTGCTTTGGGGTACAATTCAAAGTGTTGGTCATGACCTACAAAGTCCAATAAGGCACTGATCTAGTCTATTTGAAGGACCATATCTTTCTGTAGGAGCTTGCCTGGATGGTACATTACACCACTTTCACTGGAACTTCTGGTAGGAACTTTTGGTAGCCAATCGCAGGCTTTGAAATTCCTCAGATTTGTAGGGAGGCTGTCTCTCTGTTACCAAGTGAGTGAAAAAATTCTACTCTGACAGGCTTTTAAGAACTGACTGCAAGAGCTTTTAATAGTATGCTGTCTTGCTGACTTTCATCTTTTGTCTTTCAATGGATTTATTTTAAATGGTTTTAACATTGATAGTTTAATTTCTGTTAACTTTTTGTCAGTTTTTAACATAGGACTTTATCACATGGGGGAAATTGGGGGTTCAAAAAGGCATTTTTCTGGGAAATTCGCGCAGTTGCAGCAAAAATTTTTCCACAACAACGCAATTAGAGAAGACTTATCCCGGGAAGAACCAGGAATGTTCCATCAACAAATCATTCACGAGGAAATCCCATGAATGATTTGTTGATGGAGCATTCCTCATTCTTCCCAGAATAAGTCATCTCTATGTGCAATGTGTGGGAAAATTTTTGCCATGATTGTGCAAATGCCCCAGGAATACAGTGGTGCCTCGGGTTACGAAAGTAATTCGTTCCGCGGCCGCTTTCGTAACCCGAAAAGCCTTCGTAAGCCGAATTGCCATAGGCGCTAATGGGGAAAAGCCGCGTTTCGTGCGAAAAAGCCGAAAAAAGCACCAAAAATTTTCTTCGTAACCCGAAAAAACATTCGTAACCCGGAACAATGATTTCCAATGGGATTTTTTCGTATCCCGAAAATTTCGTAACCTGGGTATTTCGTATCCCGAGGTACCACTGTATGCCTTTTTAAAACCCCAAT
>NC_056523.1:313671503-313676175 GCF_019175285.1 Sceloporus undulatus | reverse complement strand
GGGGGGGGAATTGGGGTTTTAAAAAAGGCATATTCCGGGGCATTTGCACAATCATGGCAAACATTTTCCCACACATTGCACATAGAGATGACTTATTCTGGGAAGAATGAGGAATGCTCCATCAACAAATCATTCATGGGATTTCCTCTTGAATGATTTGTTGATGGAGCATTCTGGTTCTTCCCGGGATAAGTCTTCTCTAATTGCGTGTTGTGGAAAATTTTTGCTGCAACGCGCGCGAATTTCCCAGAAAAATGCCTTTTTGAACCCCCGATTTCCCCCATGTGATAAAGTCCTATGTTAAAAACTAACAAAAAGTTAACAGAAATTAAACTATCAATGTTAAAAACCATTTAAAATAAATCCATTGAAAGACAAAAGATGAAGTCAGCAAGACAGCATACTATTAAAGCTCTTGCAGTCAGTTCTTAAAAGCCTGTCAGAGTGAATTTTTTTTCACCCATTGGTAACAGAGAGACAGCCTCCCTACAAATCTGAGGAATTTCAACAAACTGCGATTGGTTACCAAAAGTTCCTACCAGAAGTTCCAGTGAAAGTGGTGTAATGTACCATCCAGGCAAGCTCCTACAGAAAGATATGGTCCTTCAAATAGACTAGATCAGTGCCTTATTGGACTTTGTAGGTTCATGACCAACACTTTGAATTGTACCCCAAAGCAGAGGCAGTAGCAGTAGGCTACCAAAAAAATGGAGTCATATGCTTACTGTTACTTCTCAGGCAGCTCTTCCACACAGCAAAAATAAAGCAGTGTTACATTATTTTAACTGCCATGGCTCCATCCTGTGGAATCTTGGGATCTGTAGTTTTGGTGTTTAGTATGTCAGCTGGTCTGTCATAGAGGTCTGGTGCCTCACCAAACTAGAAAACCCAGGATTCTGTAGGATATAGAGTCATGGCAGCTAAAGTGGTGTCAAACTGCTTTTATTTCCGAAGCGTGTGTGGATACAACCCCTAGCAATCTGAATAGGTGGAAAAAGAAATATTTGGCTAAATTGTTTTTTTATTGTGGAGTTAAGTCTTTGCAAACAGAAAGAAAGCGGCCTTGAAGAAAAGCTCCATCTTTTTTATTTCGTGCGCTTACAGCTCAGAGGAGGCAGTGGACTCATGCTCATTCCCCTTCCTAGAGTACCACTGGGACACATTGTGCCATGCGCCTGGTTTATTTTTTCCTGTTTTGAAGCAGTACTGCAGCAGACAGGAATATGGGGGAAGAGTGTATTATTTTTTGTTGATGTTGTTCTTTTTGGGCTACAGATTGACAGCACAGGGAGAATGATAATTAGTAGGATAGGTACACACTTGCGGGGGAATGTTGGGTTTTGTGGTTCAGTGTCAGCAGCGGTCGAGAAGCCTGAGACAGTTGAGAGAAAGCACGGGCTCAGCTGTGTGGTGGCCATTTTATTAATAATCTACACTGGTCTGGTGTGCTGCTCTCCATGTGTTTTAAAAAAGTGAACTAGAATTCTCTAAGCAATTGTTTTGCAAAAGAAGCAAGAAGCGTTCTTTGTTTTTCAAAATAGATAGTAGCATTTCTACCTGATGATCCTGTCTTTCTGGCCCCACCAGATTCGTAGCATTTGTCCCAGATGATCTTGGTCCTTTGCCCCATCAGATTTAGTTTGGGAGGAACTGCCACTGTACTATTCTTTCTCAAGCCAGGCAACTTCTGATTCACTTTTCTAGGCTCCTCCTCTGCTCCTTTCCCCAGAGGAAAAGGGAGGGATCATCCCCTCCAACTGTCCCAATTTCACAGGGACAGTCCCCAGTTAATCCTCTGTTATTCCACTTTTTCAGATGCTTTTCAATGACCCTGTTTCTCTGGCTTGCTCCCACTTCCCTTTTTTGTCCTCAGCTACATCATAGCTACAAACTGAGTTCAAAGTTTTTGTTCCTCAGTTATGTTAGCAGGCAAGAGAGTTGATGAGTGGGCAAATCTTGCCCTTCCTTGTAGGCTCTGGCAAAACCAAACTGCCCAGCTCTCCTGACTTGTTGTCTGTTCTTCCTCATTTATAATCTGACCACATGGTAATGTCCCCATTTTCATCTATGAGATGACAGAGAGTATGAGAGAAGGGGTGACAACTGGTATCTCCTCTGCCCACCTGAGATGGCCTAGCCCCAAAGGGAGTGGGCTGGGTGGTCACAGAGTCATAGAGTTTAATCACACAGAGAAAATGGGAAAATTTAAACTGGGTTTATCCTGTGAAAATCGACACATTACTATTAAATCACATTAAGATTTTCACACACAGCAGTCATTATCCCAGAAATAACCAGGCAATAACCGAGCACAACAGCAACAATCATTCACAGGATTTTTCCTGGTGAATGATTTTGTCTGTTGATTGCCTGGTTATTCCCTGGTTAATGGTGGCCTTTAAATGCTTTTAATCACGACGTTGTGTAAAAACTATCGCAATTGTGATTTTTGCATCAATATTCCTGGGATAATGGTACTTTGTTCACAATGTCCATGTGAAAGTCTTAATCGTGAAAGCGCAATTTTACAGGATAATCATTGTTCATACTTCCAGTTGTCCCCAGGTGACAGCCTCCGTAGAGCTGGACGAGACCATAAGGCCATTTAGTCCACTCCCTGCCAAGCAGAAGACACAGTCAAAAGCACTCCTTTTTTATTAATATATTTTTAAATTTTACAAAACAACTTTTAGTATTCTTTCCATACATGCATGTACTTTTGCATCTTATACATTTAAAAACAAAACAAAATATCACCCAGTGCACCCTTTCCCCGTAGCCATTCCTTCTTTATACTCCATCCAAAATTTCAACTCCTCCTGTCGAGATAATTCCCATCTTCTTTTTCTAGTAAATTTTCAATATTTTTTTCCATATTTCATCAAAATAATTTCTTTTCCATAATCCTTTTTTACTTTCATTTATATGTGTTAATTGTCATTAATCGCTAACTTCCAAACTTCTTTATACCAATCCTCCAATTTCACATTTATTTTGTTTTTCCAAATTCTGCTATGATTAATCACGCAGCAGTAAACAAATTTGTTAAAAGGTTTTTTCTTCTTTTTCCATTCTACTTCTTTGTATATTGATAACAATACTATATTTGGTTTTTCTATATACTTTTCATTCATAATATTTTCTGTCTCTAATATACTATTCCCAAAAATTTTGTACATATTTACATTGACACCACATTATATTGTAGATATGATCCTACTTCCTGACAGCCTTGTCCAACAATATTATAGAATTATCTTTGTTTATATTATGTATCTCACTGTGTCAAATACCATTTCCAAATCAATTTTATAATATTTTCCTTAATTCGCACCATACATTTTTCAAATGTCTTTTCCCCCCGTGTGATAAAGTCCATAGATGTATATTATAGGGTTCGTATCCTGGCTTGGCTATGTAAACTCACTGGGTGGCCTTGGACAAGTCACGTTCCCTCAGTCTCAGGGAATGGCAATAGCAAACCTGCTCTGAAGAAATTTGCCAAGGGAATCCTATCATAGAATCACCATAAATCAGCAATGACTTGAAGACACACAAAAACAATAACAAATTATATGAACTTTTATCTGTATCTACGCCAGTTTTTGAAAGTCACCTTCAGTCCCAGTTTTGGGGGACAGCTATAACATAAATGATTTTATGCAGTGGTAGTAGTGGTGGTGCTGGTAATGATGATGGCTGGAATTCTGTTGGGGAGTTACACATTCGCAAGCTAGGGTTATGCAATGGTAATTGTTTCGTATACACGATTCCTATGTATTCCCTAGTTTAGGGAACATGTAGGGATTGTGAAAGCCCCCCAGTCCCCACTTACTGGGAAGACAGGTGAGTATTCCCTTGTAACTCGGGAAGCAGCTGATTGATGTTTCCATCCATCAGTGGCATCACAGAAGAGGGGCAAGAATTGGTTTTATTTCACCTTCCTTATTGCTTCTTTAAGGGTAGATGAAATGTCTCCTCATTACGCCTTCCCTTACTTTTAAGGGGGAAGAGGAAATTCTTTTGTGCCAATGTTTCTCTGTAGGGAAATATTTGCCTTCTGAATTTGTAAGGAAAAGTTTGAGCACATGATTAGGGAGGAAGGAAGGTAACAGCCAATGTCACCCCAATGGAGTGGCTATAAAGAATGTATTGTTTATGTATTTAGTCATTACAATTTTTATATCCTGACTTGTACTGAATGATTTCAGGGAGACAATCAACTCACATTTTAAAATTTAAAACAATAAGGGCAATTGAAAAACTTTAAAAACACATTGAACAATATTGCTTTTTTGAAAACAAGCTTTAGAAGTTTCCAGCAGTTTTTGGCAGAGGCGGGAATGGATTGGTTAAGAGAAGCCTGAGCCGTTGTGTGGCTCCAACATGCTCTAACAGACTCATCTGTCACTAGTGAAATGGTCTGGAGAATTGAGAGGAAGGGCTAGTCTACATGTAAGTGTATTATATGAATCGCTGCTGATTTTTGTACATTCACATTGATGTTTGCCCTCACTTTCCTATGTACTCTCTCTCTGCCAAAAAGGCTTGCCATCTGAATCCATGGGAGGCAATGGCCACATGTCTGATTATAGACATCCTTGCAGATACTCCTGGATACTCCAGTAAAATCTGCAAAGCCTTTTTCTGCAGAGTTTTCAGTGTTTTTTTT
>NC_056523.1:313648953-313671478 GCF_019175285.1 Sceloporus undulatus | reverse complement strand
TGGGCCCAGGGTTGCTGGGCTATTTTATTTCCAAAAAACCTCATAACCTCATAGCATTTGTCTATTCTTAATTCAAAAGGAAAGATGAAAAGGTCGGTATTTAACTGAGAATGACAATACTAACAAAAGATCTCCATCTGTACAGAATAGACAACACAATCAGAACTGAGGTTATCAGATTTCTGTCTCTCAGCAGAAAAGCCACCTTGTGCCTCTATATGCTGGACTACAATTGCAGAATACAACATTGTCCAAATTCCTAGAGCTTTGGGAATGCAGCCCAAGGCTGCAATTTTGCAGAATTGCCACGTTTGCCACATTTTAACTGCCATGGCTCAATGCTATGAATTCTGGGATTTGTATTTTTGATGATATAGTCAGCCTGTCCAGCATGAGCGTCTGGTCCACCACACCCTACAAATCTCAGAATTCAGGGATGAGTCCATGACAGCTAAAGTGGTGTCCAAACTGCATTAATTCTCAGTGATGGCAGGCAGCCTGAGATACCAGGAAAGTGAAAGGCGTCTGTCACTACAGTTTTCTGTAATGAGAACCCACTTGCTGACCTGTTCTCATCATAAAGCTTACTGCAATTTAATATCACTCCAACTAGGCAAGAAAGAAATAGAAAAAGTTGAATGGCCATTTTGCAAAGATTTTAGTATAAGAAAGAAGAGCAGCCTCCACTGACCATATGAGAAAATGCCAGAACAATATTATGGGATTGGGGTGGGGGAAAAAATGACCTGAAATGATGAGAAGAGTTTTCAACTATACGATTTCTTATCATGAATTCAACTTTAGATGCCATGGCAACACATGAGTCTAGTTTTTGAAGACTAAGGCTCTCGGCTGAAAATCCAATACACACTCCCACTGCAAATCCAGGTTCAATAGGATTGCATGGTAGTAAACTGACATGAAATAGTTCTATAACTGTCGATCTGAAAGGTCCCCATGCTCAACCACCAAACAGTGATGTACAGTAACTACTGAAGTGACCAAACAAAAGCCAAATTCCATTATAAGGGAATCAGTAATCACAGGCTGAAGCTGAAAAGGTTTTTCATAAAAGCCATGGTATCTCTACTTTGTTCCCATCCATTCTTGGCCCTTCCCCTCACCTAAACCAATTTATGTGAAGAAAAACCCAGAATGCCGAAGTTATTCACACAATGTCACAGTAACATGAAATAACCGAGTTAAACGCAGTTAAAGCAGAGAAACCCTGAAGTAAAAAACTGCTGGTTTTCTCTGCTACTTAGTTAACTTGTTTATTCATTTTGAAGCAATTGGTGTGATAAATTCACTGAATGCAAAGTTTTTAATCCGAATTAATTTAAATTGCGATTAACCCTGTTGTCATTGGGATCTTGCAGTGTGATAGGCTCTCGTGAGAAAAGAGGAGTCTAACTTTCTCCCCTGCACGACTTATTTCCACAGGTAGGGCAAAAGACATTTTCCACAGTTTAGAAAACCGTATTTTGGATACCATTCCACAGTACCAACAGCACAAACTCCTACATTGGATCCTTGGTAGAATATGGAAATTCCCTTGGAGAAACGTTTCTATTGTTATGTGCCTTCAAATCAGCTCAGACCTATGGACAACCATCTCCTAGGTTCTCTCGGCAAGATTGTTCAATGGGTTGCTATTGGCAGATTTGTTCGAATGGGGTCAATTGCTATTTGTTCAGCAGAATGGGTTTGCTATTCAGCCTCTCTCTGAGGCTGAGAGAATATGACTTTCCCAAGAAAACCTTCCATGGTGAGTGGGATCAAATTGTGGGGTCCCAGATCCTGCTCCAACGTAAAACTGCTTGTGTCACACAGGATGCTCCACCAAACCCATCTCCTTTGCTAGTTCAACAGACTCAGGTTGTCCCTCCTATCACCACATGTTGCTATCTTGTTGCATTGAGGTAAACAGCTGAAATGCCTAACAGAAGGGGAGTAGGATCTCCAGGTTTGTGGATATGCTGCTGCAAGTGTTGTAAGTGATGTTCCAACAATCTGGAGTTTAAAAGTTGTTTTAAAACAAGCCTGCAGTTCTTTGGCCTGTTACAGACTGCCAAAATAAAGCGCTTCGGACTTTTGGAGGGTCCTATTTAATGTGATGCATCCTAAGAATCTGAATCTGCACCAAAGCTGCACTCCAGTGCTTAGGAATGGAGTGTGGCTTGTGGGCGACCTCCGGACTCTTAGGACCCATGCATCATTTAAATAGCATACCTCTAAAGAGACCCGAGCCAGCCTTATTTTGGGCCGTCTGTAACAGGCCATGGTGCCTTTTACATTCTTATGCTCCTGTGTTGCAGCACTTCCTAATTATTCTCACTGCAGCCTGAATCTTCCTTTTGCGCATTGCTTTCTTTCTTGAATCTGTCTGCAGTACATAGTTATACCAGTCCAATGGTCTTTTAAACATATAATGCATGTCCTAAGGAAACCTGGATTTTGTACTCTGTCGAGGTTATAGATTTCACTGCTAATGAAAATTCCTGAACTCAAACTTTTAACAGAGAATGTAAGGACACACGGGGGAAATCAGGGCTTTAAGAGTCAGTATCTCAGGAAAATCACAGTGAAGGTTTCACCACGCAGGGACGTAGCTAGGTTTAGGAAGGGGGGTCCAGACTAAGTGCCACCATTATAATGGGCTTGGGTGGGCGGGGCAGCAGACACACCATTCATTTTTTAATGGAAAGGGGGGGGGGGTCCGGACCCCAAGAACCCCCCTTGGTTACGTCCCTGACCACACATCATGATTAAAGAGAACTATCCGGGAAAAACGGGAATAACCAGCAACAATCATTCACCAGAATTCCTCTGAATGATTTGTGCTGGTTATTCCCGGGATAAGTCCTCTTTAATCTGACGTTGATGTTTATCAACTATGCTCTTAAAGAGCTATATTCCAGTGTGACTCCTCTAGCAGCCTCCTGTGCATGCTGGGATGGCAGTTTTAAGGAGCTGAACTTCTCTGCCTGAGATTCTAAAATACCCTCCTTAAAATGCCATACCAGCATGCAACGGAGGCAGCTAGAGGAGTCACCTGGATAATACCTCTTTAAGAGCTCGTCTGATAAAACAGTTGTTTGAAAATCTTCCCATGATTGCACAGTTTTCCGGATATGGACCCCGATTTTCCCCATGTGATTAAAGTCCAGATATCTGTACATTACAAGTTCAAACAACCTGGATGGAGGAATGACATTTAAAATGATATCAGACTGTTACTTGCAGACATCGATACAATGAAGATCACACCAATTACGAGGAAGCTTTTTTGCCCCCTGGTGGCGGGCTATTCTCTAGCCTAGGAGTGGGAACCTGGGCCCCCGTGTGTTGGATGCGCTACCAACATCCCTCACCATAACTATGATGGATAGGCTATTGGGAGTTGTAGTCCAGCACACTTGAAGGGCACATAAATCTCATAGTTTCCCTCTAGAAATCTCCAGGCCAACTTGAGTCTTGAAGCACCTTCTCAGTGTGTTGCAAGCTTTCATGGTGTGTGTGTTTTATGTGATCAATGCTTCCCAATGCAAGGGCTAGGAGCATTGGTGATAAAGATAAAAATTGGACCACTCCCATTGTCCTTATGACATGCTTGTTATGTTTTATGGCCTCGAGTTGTTTCCAAATTATGGCAACCCTAAGGTTACCCTTCTGGGATTTCTTGGCACGTTAGTCAGAGTGGACTTGCCATCCATCTTCTGAGGCACGAGGTGATTTGCTCAGGTCACCTTTGGGTTACATGGCTGACCAGGATTCGAACCCTTGGGCCTGAACAGACAGGCAAAATAAAGCTGCTTCGGGTCACCTTAAGACGAGTGTGGCTTTGGGATGGCTTCTGGCCTATTAGATGTGGTCATTAAAACGCATAAACAACAAAGAAACCTGAAGCAGCTTTATTTCTGTCTGTTCGGGCCCCTTGGCTACAGAGTCAGAGTCCAATGCTCAGACCACTACACCATGCTGAAAACCTAAAGGGAGAGAAAGCAAATGCTATTATGCATAACATTTACATGGCTAGTAAGAAATTAATTTAAAAAGAAGTAGGCAAACAGAAGAACATCTAAAATGAAACTGTAATTACTTAGAATTGTGGGTTTTAAAAAATATATATATTATGTTGATTCTCTTTTACTTCTATAAGTTAGGATTTAGAATTAGACTAGATACAATATTCTAATACATTCTAAAAGAATACAATATTCTTTTTTGAAGTCAGATCAATAGGGCCTCTTGAGAACAATTAGTGATGGAGCTGATTGATCAAAAATGTGATTCACATTGTGTTTGCATATATCTGTGCTTGTGGCTCTGGACTTAAGTGTTTCCCTGAACCAAGAACAACAAATAAGTAGAGAGATCGTGTAGCATCTTTGGGACTAACTGAAAGAAAGAAGTTGGCAGCATGAGTTTTCATAGACTTAAGTCTACTTCCTCAGATGCATTTGTACAGAGGAAGTAGACTTAACCCTATGAAAGCTCATGCCGCCAACTTCTTTCTTTCAGTTAGCCTCAAAGATGCTAGCTAGGATCTCTCTACATACTGATTCTACAGACTAAAATGGCTATATACAAGAACAAGAAAGAAGAAGAATGGAGAGCATGGCACCAATAAGGTGTTAGGGCAGCAGGTGGTGGCAAAGCCTATTAAGGCTAACAGAACATCTGCTACACAAAAAAAACCGCTGCCAGCACCAAAGCAAAGACTCTCGTAGAACAAGAACTCTGTGCCAGGCTTAATTTTTTTTTAAAAAAGTGAAAGAGTTTGATCCCTTTGCAATATAAGCCTTACCCTCACCCTCCAGCAACAGCCCCACAATTATCACTGTGAATGAATCCGTTTCAGCACTCCCTGCTCTGTTTTCAATCCCCCCTTTAAATCAATTGTTGGCACAAAATTATTGCTTCCCGCTGTGAATCAAATGTATGTGGGTTGATGAAAGACGCTTCATTATGCAGAGGTGATCAATCCATCACCTTCTCTCCCCACTCCCACCCGCCAAAGTCAGATGGTAAGACAAAAGGTAGATTGGCATAATGGGAGCTTGGAAGCCATTGTGCAACAGAAGGCTTGGAAATGTATTTAGAGTATGGCTCTGGCAGGCCTGCAAAGAAACCTTGGGCTTTTCTCTTGAAGAGCATCAGCTGCAAGGCGCTCTTCATTTAGCCTGGGGAAGGGGGTCATGATTGGAACAGGGGAAGGCATGTAATAAACTCACGTCTGGCTTTTCAGTCTAAAGCCTGTCATTTTGTGCAGGGAGACCTTTCCCATATATGGTGATGGAGAAAGCAATCTTTCTTAGCTGGCAGCTAGAGAAGCATGGGGGAAGGGACATTGCAATGGCCTAGCATTTCTGATTTGTGGTTACCTCCATCACAGTTTGGCTGCAGTATAGTCAGCCTTCATACTCATCGATTTTTTTTTATTCCACGGCTTCAAGCATCCACAGCTTGAAAATGTTTTTAAAATATATTAATTCCAAAAATCAAACCTTGATTTTGACATTTTATCAAAGGAACACCATTTTACTACACCAAGGCATATAATGGGACTTGATCATTTTGGTATCCATGGGGGAGTCCTGGAACCAAACCTCATCAGATACCAAGGGCCCACTGTATTTGTAAAGTTCAGTCAGTTGTTATCTAAGCAGGGTTTCTTTTTCTTTATTTAGAGGGTGAGGGAAAAGGTGAAGTTAATTCAACTGGGAAGCGGAATGACCATTCAAAATGAAGGGATCACAGCCTGATCTGGCTTGTGCAGGGCACAAAAAGGAGCCGCAAAAATGGTTCCTTTTTGCACCCTGCAAAGGGCACAATAGGCACAGTGCAATGGCTTTATGGTGCTCCTTTGGCATTGCGTTGTGCGGATGCAGCACCAGAGGAGTGCTGTAACACCACACGCCATGTGGTGTGACGTGTGGTGTCACTCCGGCCTAGGGGTGGAGCCCAGGCATGCGCCGTATAGATGCTATGCCCCGACTCAACCCCCAGGTCGGCTTTTCATGCCAGTCTGCACAGCCTCAAAATTCATAGAATCATAGTGTTGGAGGGTACCACAAAGGCCATCTATTCCAACCCCTGCCATGCAGGAGTATGCAGTTAAAACAACTTCTGTTTAAGGATTTCCAATGAAGGAGAGTCCACCACCTCTGAGGAAATCTAGTTCACTGTTGAACTGTTCTCACAGTTTTTTTTAAAAAAAGTTCTTCCTAATGTTTAGGAATCTTTTTTCCTCTGAATATTTTCCTGTAATTTTAATCCAGTGGTTCAGGTTTTAGGCACTGGAACAGGAGAAAATAAACTTCCTTGATCTTATTCATCACATCCCTTCAGATGTCACCTCTCAGACTTTTCTTCTGCAGCCTAAACATATCCAACTCCCTAAGTTCCTCATAAGGCTTGGTTTTCAGGGCTGTATTTACATCTAGGGCTGTATTTACATTGCAGAATAAATGCAGGTTGCCACCGCTTTAACTACCATCATTCAATGCTATGGAATTCTGGGATTCCACAGTATTGTGGCAGCAGAGCTCTTTGACAGAGAAGGCTAAATATAGCATGGGACAGACCACCCCAAAAGAGCTGCCTGCCAGTGGCCTTTTTCCCTCCAGAGGGACGCTGCAGCCACCAGACCATGCAACATCGATCCAGAGTAAAAAGAACCCAGAATAACCAGGTTGTTTTTGTGCTGCTGGGTGGACATAATGAATGCTGTGCTAGGATTAGGGACCATGCAGTTGGTGTGCGGTCCCTAACCCTAAAATCAGCACCAGTATGGCACATTCGGCTTGTCTGTTCCAGGCCTATCTCAAAAAACTACTTCCTAGAATTCCATACCATTGAGTCATGGCAGTTAAACTTGATTATTTATGTAGTGTGGATGCAGCCAGACTAAGCTATATTGCGTTAATGAGCCAATACAGTGTAAGGCTGCTTCACTTGCTGTGGAAACAGAAGCATTATATCACTTATCTCCTTAGGTCTGACTTTCTCACTCTGAGTGATTCAACTCGAAAGGACGTCCACTCAACTGTTGGTGAGATTCCCAGTTCAGGTGCTCGCTGGCCCTTAACACATGTGCCCTATAAACAATTTCAAGTCTTTTTTGTCAAATATCATCTGTGCGTTTCTGTATCTTTTTCTTTTCAAGGGAACCAGTAGCACCACTTTATTCTGCTTTGCTTAGACCTTACCTGGAATATTGTGTCCAGTTCTGGGCATCATAGTTCAAGAATAGTGACAAAGTGGGTTGTGTCCAGTGAAGAGTTACCTACACTGCTGCCACACTGCAGAATTTAACATTACTTTAACTGTCATAGTTCCATCCTATGGAATCCTGAGATTTGTAGTTTGTTGTGGCACCAGAGCTCTTGGACAGAGAAGCTAAATCTCTCACAAAGCTACAAATCCCAGAATTTCAGAGCCTTGAAGCATAGCAGTGTGGTATCACACTGGATTAATTCTGCAGGGCAGACAAGGCCTCAGTCATAAGTATGTTTGGCCTGAGCACACAAAGCACTGTAGAGCTCTGCTGCCCCACCACACTACAAATCCCAAAATTCCATAGCACTGAGCCATGGAAGTTAAAGTGATATCAGACTGTATTAATTCTGCAGGGTAGATACAGCCTAAGTCTCAAACTATAAACAGCTTCAAAAGTTGCACAGTTTTTGAACTCTCAGATTGAGAAGAAAACCACTAAAAGTACTCCTTCCTTCCTTCCTTCCTTCCTTCCTTCCTTCCTTCCTTCCTTCCTTCCAGAAGAAAAGTAATTAAGAATTATATCTGAGTACATAGTATGGAAAAGTTAGTTTTTGGACTACAGCTTCCAGAACCCCAAATATTTATGCTGGCTGGGAATATTTTTAGAATTGCAGTCCAAATTCTGTGACTCTAAAGTCGTCTCTTCTCTCTTTTTCTTCTTGATTTTTTAAAAATCATTGCCCAATAAATAAATGTGTGGTTGTACACATTTATTCATTTATTTTGTCTTTTTGGTTGGCCTAATAAAGCCATTACTGCAATATGGACTTTGGAGTTTGTTTTATGGTTAACACAGCTACCTGGTATCTGTATAATAAAAACTTTGAGGTTTGTGCCTGAACCTGCACATTCAAGACAGTAACCTCGAGTTGTGTCTCACTGAGCTTCTCTGACCCTTGTTCAAATTTATTTTTAAATGAAGTCATTGCAAGATAGGGCAGTTTCCCCTAAGCTGGCAGCTTCCTCTTTTGGTTGATTTTACATCAAAATCTAAATTAAGCAACATGTTCTCACATCGCCCTGTCTCCCCCACATTCCCTGGCTTTCTGAAAATATAAGTATCTTATTATGTAAGTGAGGATATAAATGTTCCCATTTGGCCCAGACACCCCATGCTTATAGTTTTGTTGAAATTGAAATTGATTGAAATTTTTATTTATATGACCGCCGTTCCTATGATCACGGCGGTTTACAAAACAAAATGAAAATACAATACAGTACAGATTACAGATTCTCCCCTGAGAAACGCCTCTCTGGCGGCAAGAGAGTCTCTCTGGGCCGCGCCTCACAGGTGGAAAGCGGGCGGGGGCGGGCAGTTAGGGAGGGAGGAGCCTCCTCTTCGCTAGCCCCCGATGGCATGGGGGCAGCCTTCGCTCTGCCCTCAGAGGCCGACCACGATAAGTTAGGGAGGGAGGAGCCTCTGCTCTCAGGCCAGCCCCCGATGGCACTGGGCCAGCCTCTCTCGCCTCAGAGGCCGAACGATGACAGTTAGGGAGGGAGGAGCCTCTGTCTCAGGCCAGCCCCCGATGGTACTGGCCAGCCTTCTCTCTCCCTCAGAGGGCCGAACGATGACAGTTAGGAGGGAGGGAGGAGGCTCTGTCTTCAGGCCAGCCCCCGTGGTACTGGGCCAGCCTTCTCTCTCCCTCAGAGGGCCGAACATGACAGTTAGGGAGGGAGGAGGCTCTGTCTTCAGGTCCAGCCCCCGATTGGTACTGGGCCGCCTTCGCTCTCCCTCCGAGGCCCACGATGACAGTTAGGGAGGGAGGTAGCCTCTGTCTTCAGGCCAGCCCCCGATGGCACTGGCCAGCCCTTCTCGCTCCTCAGAGTCCGAACGATGACAGTTAGGGATGGGAGGAGCCTCTGTCTTCAGCCAGCCCCGATGGTACTGGGGCCAGCCTTCTTTCGCT
This sequence comes from Sceloporus undulatus, assembly GCF_019175285.1. Lineage (NCBI taxonomy): Eukaryota > Metazoa > Chordata > Lepidosauria > Squamata > Phrynosomatidae > Sceloporus > Sceloporus undulatus. The sequence goes on along the minus strand of NC_056523.1, from coordinate 313,662,287 downwards.
AGGCCGAACGATGAGTGTAGGGGGAGGAGCCTCGTCTTCAGGCCCCCCTGATGGTCTGGGCCAGCTCGCTCTCCCTCAGAGGCCGAACGATGACAGTTAGGGAGGGAGGAGCCTCCGTCTCAGGGCCAGCCCCTGATGGTACTGGGCCAGCCTTCTCTCTCCCTCAGAGGGCCGAAAGATGACAGTTAGGGAGGGAGGAGCCTCCGTCTTCAGGCCAGCCCCTGATGGTACTGGGCAGCCGTTCTCTCGTCCCAGAGGGCCGAACGATGACAGTTAGGGTGGGAGGGCGCCTCCGTCTTCAGGCCAGCCCCTGATGGTACTGGGCCAGCCTTCACTCTCCCTCAGAGGCCGAACGATGACAGTTAGGGAGGGAGGAGCCTCCGTCTTCAGGCCAGCCCCTGATGGTACTGGGCCAGCCTTTCCTCCTCCTAGAGGCCGAACAATGACAGTTAGGGAGGGAGGAGCCTCCTGCAGCCAGCCCCGATGGTACTGGGCCAACCTTCACTCTATGTTGGCTTGGCATAGCTGTTCAGAGCCTGTCTTTCTAAAAACGGCCTTGTTGACATCCCAGAGCTTCCGAATATCCCATTGCAATTCTTTCTTGTTCCAGGGGAAGTTAGGTAGAATGGGGACGCTGGCCAAATTTACAAACAAACTGGCTTCAATTTGTTAATGGGTCACATAGCACAGGAAACATCAGAGGAAGTCCTTGAAATGATTCTGTCAAGTGGAGCAATCTGGTAGACGCATGCTTTCCGGTTTCTGGTGTAAATACAGCCCCTAAGATGACATCATTCTGGCTGTCGATTCCCATTTTTACTAATCAAAACATAGCAACCACAACTATGGATCCGGATAGGAATTTTTACAGGCCCGAGAGCCAGGTGGCGTAGTGGTTTGAGCATTGGAGACCAGGGTTTGAATCCCAATTGGCCATGTAAACCAGTGGGTAGCTTTGGACAAGTCACACTCTCCAGCCTCAGAGGATGGCAGTGGCAAACCTTCCTGAAGGATTTGCCAAGAAAACTCCCTGAGAGGTCACCTTAGGGTCACCATAAGTCAGAAACAACATGAAGCACACAATGACAACAAGATAAAATATGCCAGAAGGAGGGGAGGGGGGAGAGGCCTTTTGGCACATGCAGACAAGGTCTTGGTCACAGCATACATAAAGTGCAGAGTTTTTTTCTAGTCCTTACAGTGTTTATTATCCTCTCTTTACCTTGCTCCAAATAGCATGATGGATCCAAATACATGCACCTGCCTTCCTATTCGTTTCCCCTTATTCCTGGCTTTTGGGTGTATGAATATTGTACATACACCCAATGAATATTCCCTGGGCCCTGCTGGGAATACATTGAAATAGGGCTTTAAAGCAAAATGTAGCCATAGGACTGCATGCAAACTGCAAAACTGCCTTATGTGTCTCTCCAAACTTTCCAGATTTCCCCATTTCTAGCCAACAATTCCCTGAGTGTTCAGTGGGTGTCCTGCGATAACCCTAAGGAAGGACTCGTCGGGTTGAGATCAAAGGCCTGTCTAATCCAACTTTGGAGCTTATTGATTTGGCCAATAAGCCATCTTATCTCTTCTAACTAAACCATGTAATATTATTAGCACTAGTGTATGTTGGATCAGTGTGAAATGAGTTACAAGAAAGGGCAACTCACACACAAACCATAAGATGTCAAATCTTGTGCATTCCCGCTTCAGTGAGCTAAGCAAGTAACCTGGTAGTACTTTTGCCTGTACTGTGAAACCAATACATTCTGCCTTCAGAAAAGTTGGTTCTGTTGAAAGCAGAGTCTTTCGCTGAAGATGATGTTTTTGTTAGACAAACAAGCTTAATGTAAACCAAACCAGCATACAGGGATCTAGCAAGACAGTTGAGGGCAGATAAAAATTTCAGGGGAGGGGCAGAAAGGGTTGGGCATCAGTCAAAATTAAAGATGTTTCTGTGGGGAAAGGTTTTCATGTGTCTATATGAATGTGCTTTCTAGTCTCCTGTCAGCTTAAGACAACCCCATTAATTTCCTATAGATTTCCTAGGATGGAATACTCCGGTGATTTGGCCAGTTCCTTCCTCTGAAATATAGCCTACAGCACCTGTAATTCATTGATGATCTCCCAGCCAGGAAAATACCAGCCAATTAATACACTTTAATTTTAAAAAAGCAAATCAATGTAAAATACATTTCTCCACATGCAAAACACATGTGTGAACTAGAAGCCTTATTGCATGAGAAAAGAAAGCCAAAAGAGAACTGGGGAGTAGCAGCTTTCTCTCTGTCTCTCCTCATGATGTCGTAGCACTTTCGTTCTCTTCCTGAGAAAAATTATAATAAAGGTGTGTCTTTTGTCATGTTGGAAAAATCAGTTCAACAAAAGGCACGATTTTATTACCATCTCCCTCAGGAAGGAGAGCAGAAATTACAATGTCATGCAGAGAGGCATGGAGAAAGCCACTACTCTCCTGCTCTGTTTTGGCTTCCTTTTCTCATGTGATAAGGGTGTAAATAACTGAGTTCATTGTTGTTAACTGCTGTGAAGTTGACATTGACTTATGGCAACCCATGAATGAAACTCCAGGTCACTCTATCATCAACATCCCTGATCAGGTCCTGCAAGCTCAGGGCCATGGCTTCCTTGATTTGAGTCTGTCCATCTGGAATGTGGTCTTCCTCTTTTCTTACTGCCCTCTTCCTTACCAAGCATATATTGTCTGTTCTAGTGAATCATGTTTTCTCATATGGCCAAAATACAACAGCCTCAATTTAGTCATCTTGGCTTCTGGGGAGATTTCAGGCTTTTCTCTTTCTTTCTTTCTTTCTTCCATTCTTTCTTCCTTCCTTCCTTTCTTTTTTGCCCTCTAGGACACATTTATTTGTCTTTTTAGCAGTCCACAGTATCAGTAGAACTCTTCTCCAGCATCACATTTCAAATGAGTTGCTTTTCTTCCTATCTGCTTTCCTCAGTGTCCAGCTTCCACAGCCACACATAGAAATGAGCAATATAATGGTATGGTCAGTCTTGACTCCCTTTACTGGGATATAAATAAACAAAATAAACATAAACATAAACATAAACATAATAATAATAATAATAATAGATTTTATTTATATGCTGCCTTTCTAGACTTTAGTAGTCAATGATATTGTCTTTACACTTGAGGATCTTGTCTAGTTTTCTCACAGCTGCTCTTCCAAGTCCTAATCTCCTGATTTCTTGGCTGCAGTCTCCATTCTGATTAAGGATTGAGCCAAGGTATGGTAAATCTTGAATTATTTCAATGTTTTCATCATGTTCTTCAAAATTATATAAATAATCTGTAGTCATTATTTTTGTTTTCTTAATGCTGGCTTTTCACTTTCTTCCTCTTCTTTTTTCAGTAATTGTTCCAAGTCCTTGCTATTTTCTGCTAGAATGGTATCATCTGCATATCTTAAACTGTTGATGTTCCTTCTTCCAAATTTCCATGCTTCCTTCCCCTGTTAACAATGATAAATGCATATTGTGCAAGTCATCCTCCTGTAATGTTCTGAACTGTAAGTCTCAATGCAGAGAAACTACCCACTTGAAATGCTTTCAAAAGGGTTACTCAAAAGCCAAGATTACTAAATTTGCATTTCTATGATGAAGCACTGAGTGCCTGTGTGGTGTCAGAATATGTGTCAAAGTTGCAATAATTTTTCTCACTTAGCTGAAGATATGCTAAAAGTGACTCTGGCAGCATACTAATGGTATATACATGGAAAAGCTTTCCTGTACAGGTACGGTGTTTAAATTGCCACTTGCCATTCTTTGATGATGACAACTTCCCATCAAATACTAACCCAAAGTTGGACTTTTAGCTTTCCAGAATCCATTGCTTTAAAGTACTACCCCCCCTCCCCTCAACAACATATAGCTACTCCTTCTTTATGAAAGTGAAACATTATAGTAATTCAATTTGAGTACTTACCGCATTATTTTTGTAAGTAAGAACTAGCTTCATTTGCTCTCTGGGCCGGAGGTCACGTGGTGGCCTGGGTATATAAAAAAAACTAAAGAGACCGCCTGGCATATCCGCTGAACAGGGCATGAGCTGGCATAATGGAAACAACGCCCATTAAAAAAGCCCACAACAAACAGGCGAGGAAGGAACACAACTACAACACATATCAATAATCTAATCACAGAAAGTGTGCAAATGCTGGCCCTTCCATTAAACAAAGTGAGCAAGTTGCTTCTGATTTTGGATGCTATCAAATAGAGCCAATTAGTTATTTCGCTTTTTTATTGTTATTATTTTTTATGCATGGCGTTATTGGGAGTGGTTGCTTAGTGGGCTTTTCTCATGGTGCCCCGATAACAGGCTGCTCCCTCGCCCTTCATTGCAGTGAGGGCACTATTTATTGTTTTGCTTCAGGGCACCAACATCACTTGGGCCAGTTCCTGCAAGCATGTGGACACTGATGGCTGTACCGGACTTATTCAGATCCAGAGAAACTGTGGGCCAAGAGCTTATTGGCTGTTTGAATTCAACAGAGTAAATTCCGGCTCCCTTTTCCTTCTGCAGATGGTAAGCAGCACCCCATCATCTCTGTCACCCTACTCCTTCCCCTCACCAGGACTCCCGCTCTCTTTGGTGCATGTCTACAAATTAAAATCTTTTCTCACTCTATGTGCATAGAATTGATCCTGCCCCACATGTGATTTGGAGAGGAGTTTGGTGCGTGGGGTTATTTTGTTTTGTTTTTGTGGTGGTCCCCTTCCCCTAGGGTGCCATAACTGTCAACCTCCAACCGGGGAACAATGTAACAAGTAGGACAAAATTTACCCTCAAGTAGGAACATATTTTTTAAAATGGAGGACATGCTAATTAAAAAGAGTATTAAATAAAACGAATGTTTCTTAGCATGCTCAAAATGAGGTCAGCCTCACAGCGGCGGCAGAGCTGGCGGCGACGGAGGGGAGGGGAGGAGGAGGAGGAGATGGGTGGCGCTGGCAATGGCTGCATGAGCCGGTCCCCTCCCAGAGGACGGGCTCAAACCTGCGGATTTGACGGGAACCGGGCCGGGACCAACCCATACTGCCCAAACAAACGGTTACAGTCCCGGGTGCAGCCCGGGATATGGCCATCCTTACCCCCCCCCCAAAAAAAAAAACTGAAAACTCTGCAGAAAGCAAGAAAAAGGCTTTGCAGATTTTACTGGAGTAATCCAGGAGTCTCTGCAAGGATGTCTATAATCAGACATGTGGCCATGCCTCCCATGGATTCAGATGGCAAGCCTTTTTTGGCAGAGAGAGCGTACATAGGAAAGTGAGGCAAAACCTCAATGTGAATGTTGCAAAACTCAGCAGCGTTCATTATAATTACATTACATATGTAGACTATCCCTTCCTCTCAATTTCTCCAGACCCTTTCACTAGTGACAGATGAGGTCTGTTAGCGCATGTTGGAGCCACACAACGGCTCAGGTTCTCTTAACCACTCCATTCCCGCCTCTGCCCCAAAACTCTGGAAACTTCTAAAAGCTGTTTTCAAAAAAGCAATAGTTTCATGTGTTTTCAATTTTTTCAATTGCCCCTTATTGTTTTAAATTTTAAAAGTGACGTTGATTGTTCCCTGAAATCATTCAGAAAGTCAGGATTAAAAAATTGTTAATGACTAAATACAATAAAAACAATACATCTTTATAGCCACTCCATTGGGGGTGACATTGGCCTGTTTTACCTCCTTCCTCCCTCATCATGTGCTCAAACTTTTTCCTTACAAATTCAGAAGGCACATATTTCCCTACATAGAAAACCTTGGCACAAAAAACGAATTTCCTCTTTCCCCTTAAAAGTAGGGAAGGTAATGAGGAGACTTTCATCTCCCTCAGAAGCAATCAGGGAAGGTGAAAATAAACCAAGTCTGCCCTCTTCTGTGATGCCACTGATGGATGACACATCAGTCACTGCTTTCCGAGTTACAAGGGCATACTCACCTGTCTCCCCGTAAGTGGGGACTGGGGGCTTTCACAATCCCTACTGTTCCCTAAACTATTGGGAATACATAGGAATCGTTGTATACGAAACAATTACCATTGCCTAACCCTAGCTTGCGAATGTGTTACTCCCAACAGAATTCCCGGCATCATTCATTACCAGCACCACCACTACTTACCACTACATAAACTCATTTATGTTATAGCTGTCCCCAAAACTGGGACTGAAGGTGAACTTCAAAAAAACTGGCGTAGATACAGATAAAAGTTATATATTGTTTATTGTTTTTGTGGTCTTCAAGTCGTTGCTGATTTATGGTGATTCTCTGATAGGATTCCCTTGTCAAATTTCTCAGAGCAGGTTTGTCTTGCCATTCCCTGAGACTGAGGGAACATGACTTGTCCAAGGCCACCAGGTGCGTTTACATAGCCAGCCAGGATACGGAACCCATATAAATCTACACTATGCGACTTTATCACACGGGGGGGGGGGGGGGAATTGGGGTTTAAAAAGCATATTCCTGGGGCATTTGCCACAATCATGGCAAACATTTTCCCCACAATTGCACCATAGATCTGACTTCTTCTGGGAAGAATGAGGAATTGCTCCATCAACAATTCATTCTGCGGATTTCCTCTTGAATGATGTTGGATGGAGCCATTCCTGTTCTTCCCGGGATAAGTCTTCTCTAATTGCGTTGTGTGGAAAAAATTTTTGCTGCAAACTGCGGAATTTCCCAGAAAAATGCCTTTTGAACCCCCGATTCCCCATGTGATAAATCTCTGTTAAAAACTAACAAAAAGTTAAAGGAAATTAAACTATCAATGTTAAAACCATTTAAAATAAATCCATTGAACGACACAAAGATGAAAGCAGCACGGAACAGCATACTATTAAAAGCTCTTGCCGTAGTTTTCTTAAAAGCCTGTCAGCGTAGACTTTTTTCACTCACTTTGGTAACAGAGAGACGCCTCCCTACAAATCTGAGGAATTCACAGCCTGCGATTGGTTACCAAAAGTTCCTACCAGACGTTCCAGGAAAGTGGTGTAATGTACCATCCAGGCAAGCTCCTACCGAAAGTATGGTCCTTCAAAATAGACTAGATCAGTGCCTTATTGACTTTGTAGGTCATGCCCAACCACTTTGAATTGTACCCAAAGCAGAGCCAGTAGCTAGTATGCTACCAAAAAATGGAGTCATATGCTTCTGTTTACTTCTCAGGCAGCTCTTACACACAGCAAAAATAAAGCAGTGTACATTATTTTAACTGCCATGGCTCCATCCTGTGGAATCTTGGGATCTGTAGTTTGGTGTTTAAGTATTCAGCCTGGTCATCTGTCATAGAGGTCTGGTGCCTTCACCAAACTAGAAAACCCAGGATTCTGTAGGATAGAGTCATGGCAGCTAAAAGTGGTGTCAAAACTGCCTTTTATTCCGACAGCGTGTGTGGATACACCCTAGCAATCTGAATAGGTGGGAAAAAAGAAATATTTGCTAAATTGTTTTTTATTGTGAGTAAGTCTTGCAAACAGGAAAGAAAGCTGCCTTGAAGAACAGCTCCATCTTTTATTTTACTTGTGCGCTAATGCCTCGAGGAGCGTGGACTCCTTGCTCATTTCCCTTCCAGAGTTACCACACTGGGGACACATTGTGCCATGCGCTGGTTCTTTTTTCCTGTTTTGAAGCAGTTACTGCAGCAAGACAGGAATATGGGGGCAAGAGTGTATTATTTTTTGTTGATGTTGTTCTTTTGGGCTACAGATTGACAAGCCCAGGGAGAATGATAATCGTAGCGTAGGTACACACAAACCCCCCCCACCCCCACCCCCCACCACAACACCCCCACACCCCCAACCCAACCCCACCCACCCCACACCACACCCCCCCACCCACCACACCCCCCCCCAAACACCCAACACCCAACACCCCCAACCAACCCCAACAATCCCCCAAAACCAACCCACCAACCCCCACCCCCACACTCCCACCAACCCACCCCCCAACCCAACCACAACAACCACAACCCCACCAACCCACACCCAACAACCCCATACCCCCCCCCAACCACCCAACACCCACCCACCCACACCCAACAACCCACCCAACCCACACCCCCCCACCCAACACCCCCCCCCCCCCCCCCCCCCCCCCTTTTTTTTTTTTTTTTTTTTTTTTTTTTTTTTTTTTTTTTGTTTTTTTTTTTTTTTTTTGGGGGGTGGTGTTGTGGGGGTTTGTGTGTGGTGGGTGGGTTGTGTTGGTGTTTGGTTGTGGTGTTTGGGTTTGTGGGGTGGTGGTGGGTTGGGGGGGTGGGGGTCGGGTTGGTGGTGTGGTTGGGGGGTTTGTGTGGTTTGGTTGTGGGGGGGTGGGTTGGGGGTGGGGGTGGTGTGGTTTTTTGGGGGGTTTTTGTTGTGTGTTGGTTGGTTTTGTGGGGTGGGGGGGGGGTGTGGGTGTTTGGTGGGGTGGGGGGGTGGTGGGGGGGGTGGGTGTCGGGTGTTTGTGTGTGTGTGTGGGGCTGGGGTTTGTGTGTTGGTGGTGTTTGGGTTGGGGTTGGGGGGGGGTGGGGTGTGTGGGGTGGGGGGTGTGTGGTGGGTGGGGGTTTTGGGTGGGTGTGGGGTGGGTGTGGGTGTTGGTGGGTGGGGGTGGAGTGGTGTGGTGGTTTGGTTGGTGTGTTCGTTGGGGTGGGGGGTGGGGGGGGGTGTGGGGGTGTTGGTGGGTGTGGGGGTTGGGGGTTGTGTTTGGTGTGGGTTTTGTGGTGGTTGGGGTTTGGGGTGGCCCCCCCCCCCCCCCCCCCCCCCCCCCCCCCCCCCCGTGTGGGTGGGGGGGGGGGGGTGGGGGGGTGGTGGGGGGGTGTGGTGGGGGGTGGGGGGGGTTGGGTGGGGGGGGGTTTTTTTGTGGTGTGTTGGGGGGGGGTGTGTTGGGGGCGGGGGTGGTGGTGTGGGGGGTTTTGGGGACTGTTGTGTTTGGGGTTCAGGTGTCAGCAGCGGTCAGAAGCCTGAGACAGTTGAGAGAAGCACTGGCTCCGCTGTGTGGTGGGCCATTTTATTAATAAATCTCACTGGTCTGGGTTGCTGCTTCCCATGTGCTTTTAAAAAAGTGAACTAGAATTCTCTAAGCCATTGTTTGCAAAAAAGCAAGCAAGAAGCGTTCTTGTTTTTCAAAATAAGATAGTAGCATTTCTACCTGATGCTCGTCTTCTGCCCCACCAGATTCTAGCATTTGTCCAGATGATCTTGCCTTCTGCCCCATCAGATTTAGTTGGGAGAACTGCCACTGTACTTATCTTTCTCAAGCCAGGCACACTTCTGATTCACTTTCTAGGCTCTCCTCGCTCCATTTCCCCAGAGGAAGGGGAGGCTCATCCCTCCAACTGTCCAATTTCACAGGGACAGTCCCAGTTATCCTCTGTTATTCCACTTTTCAGATGCTTTTCAATGACCTGTTTCTCTGGCTTGCTCCCACTTTTCCCTTTTGTCCTCAGCTTACCTCAATAGCTACAAACTGAGTTCAACAGATTTTGTCCTCGTTATGTTAGCAGGCAAGGAGTGATGATTGGGCAAAATCTTGCCCTCCTTGTAGGCTCTGGCAAAAACAAACTGCCTCAGCCTCTCCTGACCTTGTCTGTTCTTCCTCATTTTATCTTGACCACATGTAATGTCCCCATTTCATCTATGAGATGAACAGAGAGTATGAGAGAAGGGTGACAACTGGTATCCTTCTGCCCACCTGAGATGGCTAGCCCCAAAGGGAGTGGGCTGTGGTCACAGGTCATAGGAGTTTATCACACAGAGGAAAATGGAATTTAAACTGGGTTTATCCTGTGAAATCCACAATTACTATTAAATCACAATTAAGATTTTCACCAACAGCAGTCTTATCCCAGAAATAACCGGCAATAAACCGAGCAATCAACAGCAACAAATCATTCACAGGATTTCCTGTGAATGATTGTTCTGTTGATTGCCTGGTTATTCCCTGGTTAATGTGCCTAAATGCTTTTAATCACGACGTTGTGTAAAAAACTTTATCGCAATTGTGTGATTTTGCACAATTTCCGGGATATGGTACTTTGTTCACAATGTCATGTGAACGTCTTAATCGTGAAAGCGCATTTTCACAGGATAATCCTTGTTCATACTTCCAGTTGTCCCCATGTGACAGCCTCCGTAGAGCTGGACGGACCATAAGGCCATTTAGTCCACTCCCTGCAACGCAGGAAGACCAGTCAAAGCACTCCTTTTTTTTAAATATTTTTAAATTTTACAAAACAACTTTTAGTATTCTTCCATACATGCATGTACTTTTGCATCTTATCATTTAAAAACAAAAACAAAATATCACCCAGTGCCACCCCTTTCCCCCTTTACCATTCCCTTCTTTTAACTCCACCAAAATTTCACTCCTCCTGTCGAGATAATTTCCCATCTTCTTTTCTTAGTACATTTTCAATAATTTTTTCCCATATTTCATCAAAATCATTCTTTTCCATAATCCTTTTTACTTTCAATTTATATGTTAATTTGTCATTAATCGCTAACTTCCAAACTTCTTTATACCAATCCTCCAATTTCACATTTATTTTGTTTTCCAATTCTTGCTATGATTAATCCCAGCAGTGCATAAACAAATTTGTTACCAGGTTTTTTTTCTTCTTTTTCCCTTCTACTTCTTTGTATATTGATAACAATACTATATTTGGTTTCTATATATCTTTTCATTCATAATATTTTCTGTCTCTAATATTACTATTCCCAAAATTTTGTACATAGTTACATTGCACCACATTATATTGTAGATAGACCTACTTCCTGACAGCCTTCCAACAATATTTAGAATATCTTTGTTTATATTATGTAATCTCACTGGTGTCAAATACCATTCCAAATCAATTTATAATAATTGTCCTTAATTCGCACCATACATTTTTCAAATGTCTTTTCCCCCAAATTTTACTCCATTCTATCACAATTTTACATCCTAATTCTTTCCCGTATTTCTTTTAAAATAATTTTGTTTAATTTTTTTCCTCTTATTCTCCATTAATATTTTAAATTTACTAGTATACCTTCATATTTTCATTTTCCCATTTTTTTCCTTTCTGGATTATTTGTTTCAAATTGTGTATATTTTCGCCTATGTTTTTTCCTTCCAATTTTTAAACCATTGTTCTATTTGCATAACATGTAACCAGGACACATTTATTCCCCTAAGTCTTTCTTTTATATTTTCTTTCCTATTTTTTGGCTCCTCCATTTTCTATTTTATCTATTTTCCTTTCCTCTAATTACTTATCAATAAAATCTTGTAAATTTTTTGGAAATGATTTTTCCATTATTATTGGTGTTATCATCATTTTCATTCATTAATCTTTTTATATGTATTTCCATTTTCTAATATATTTTTCATAAATGGGTTTTCAATTTCTTTAATTTTTTCCTACTAAATTATTTTTAAAAATTCTCTATTTTCCTATTCTTTCTTTTTCCCATTTCTAACCAATCCAAATCTGGTACATCCAACATACCTTCTTACATATCTTAAGTGGCTGGCTTCATATATCCCTTTATATTAGGGAGGCCTAACCCTCCCTTTTTCTGGATTCGTACCAAATTGTTTATTTAATTATTTCTTTTTCTTCCCTTACAATATGCTTTAGTAACTGTTGCCATTACTTAATTCTACCTCTGATATTTTATTGTTTCTTCTGAATAAAAAATTATTGTGATAAAATTTTCATTTTAACTATGCTATTCTTCCAAACCATGATAATTGAATTTTTATTATTCTACTACTTTTTTTCAACTTCTTTCCCTTGTTACTATAGTTAACACTCCGACAGATGGCCATCCAGACATGGTTTAAAAATCTCCAAAGAAAAGACTCCACCACACTCCAAGCAGCATATTCCACTGTCAGCGGACTCTCACTGTCAAGAAGTTCTTCCTAATGTTGAGGTGGAATCTCTTTTTCTGTAGTTTGAATCCAGTGCTCCATGTTCTAGTTTCTGGAGCGAGCAGAAACAAGCTTGCTCCATCTCTCTTTTAAAATTTTTTTTATTTATTAAAAACAAACAAACATAGGTACATAACCTACAATAACTTCCATTCTATGCAGGTATAATGTTGTTCCCCCTCCAAAAAAGTTGTTTAAACAGTTCTTTTTCTCGAATATTTTGAGTCCTTAATTAAATTTTCTTCTTATCTGCTCCAACTTTCGTTGTGGTTTTTCCTTCTTAGTCTTTTTCTTCTTCTTCCTTTATTCTTATCCTTCCATTCTTACAATCCTTAACATACCCCTTCCCTTCTTCCTATCACATACAATTAAATTTCACTCATCTCTCTTCTTTCAACCCTTCCATTCATCCACTCATTCTCAACTTCCTTCTCCAGATTGAACAGTTTTTCTAACATCTGATCTCTGGATTTCCAAAATATCTTGTTAAACTAACTTGTTTTCTATTCAAATCTACTTATAATTATTCTAAATTCATAGTTATTCTTGCTGCTATTCATTGCATATTAAATCCTATCTAAATTTAACTCATTTTCTATGTTCTGTATGTATATGGAGTCTAAGGCCGGTTACATACCGGCATTTGGACGTCCGAGGACGTCTCATTTAAAAAAGGGCGTCTCTTCTAGACGCCCCTGGGCCTAATACGACTCCGTCTGTACAAGATGGCGCCGGCCTTCTACATGGCGGCGCCATCTTTGCGTATCGGACGCTGAGCATCCGTATGCTCGCGTCCTTGTGACGTAGCGAGTGTGCCCCTGGCGCCTCGCTACGTCGCAAACGCGACTCTAAAAAACCTCCATTTTGGAGTTCTTTTTCGGTCCGCACGGAGCCGTGCCGTGTGGAGGCTCGGCTGCCCGCCCCGACTACCGGCGGCGGCAGAGTGCCCAAAGCGGCGGTCTGTAACCGCAATGTAGCTTAAAACGTATCTTAGCTTAAAAAAAACCACCAACAACAAAAAAATCTATTATCTCTCTGTCTTCTCCCAATCCTTTTTATATTTAAATGTTTCTTTATATTTACCCCTATATTGTACTATCTAGCACAGGGGTAGGCACCCTTTTGACTGGGGGGGGTTGCTGTCCCTCAGACATCTGGGGGGGCCGAAGCCAAAAAATAAATAATTAATGTTTTAAAAAATTAAATAAATAAATAAACCGGGACAAATGTAGGACATTTTTTTAAAAAATGTTATATAAACTGCATGTTTCTGAGGCATCTATAGACAATTCCCCTCCTTGCCCCTCGTGCGCGAGAGGCCAAAGGCCCCAGCGGCTCATGCCAGGACCGGGCTGGCCGGCCCCAAGGCCTTGCCGGGCCACATCCGGCCCGCTGGCCGCAGGTTGCCTCA
>NC_056523.1:313646523-313648928 GCF_019175285.1 Sceloporus undulatus | reverse complement strand
ATCTAGCATGTTACATTATTAGTTTAGTTTCTAATTATGTCTTCTCTTGCTCCATCTTCAATATGACACACTTCCAAATATTTTTGACCAAGGTATATGTATAGATAGTTTTCTTGATTCCCTACCATGTTTCTGGCTTAACATCTCAGGGCAGACAAAATCCAATTACATGTTACAAGCCCAGATGCTACCTCTGTTCTTCTACTCTGGTAACACCATTAGAAACCCTAGTAATGGCTGTGATCCTACACCACACTGGCAGATCATAAAGTTCCACTGCACATAGCCATGTATCTTTTCTCCTCCCCATGTGCTTGATTCTTTTCCTGGTTGGATATTGTCCCCTTTCACACTGGTGATTCAATAAGCAAGGGAGAAACCAAGCCAGAGCAGGGTTTAACACAGAGGTTCCATATGAGCAGAAGCATCCAAAGCCAAGCAGGGGGTCACTGAAGAGAACAGTCCAAGGAACAAACTGGAGGTCAGGAAACAAGAGAGAAAGAACAGTCACACAATGCTGAGCAGAGATAAAGGCCCTGTCGTCTTACAGAAAAGAGATGGTCTTACCTGTGCTAATTTATAGTCAGATGTAAAGCAGCACAGTTGGCTTAATTAGCTGAGTATCTCCCTTTAAAAGCATACAAAGATGGTTTCTTGTCCTTTGTTACTACTACTTTAACCACCAGTGTTCAGAAGGGTACAATATCTCTGACTCCTGCTCTTTGGAATGTTCCAGGCTCCAATGTGAAGTTGAAGGCTTTCATGGCCAGTATCCATGGTGTTTTTGTGGGTTTTTCAGGCTATGAGGCCGTGTTCTAGAAAAGTTTATTCCTGACATTTTGCCAGCAGCTGTGGCTGGTATCTTCAGAGAAGATGCCAGCCACAGCTGCTGGTAAAACATCAGGAATAAACTCTTATAGAACACGGCCACATTGTCCGGGGAGGGGAGGGCCCGCAAAAATTCCCAGGCTCCATTTCCAAGGCATGGCTGCCAACATCATCTGTCTCAAAAGTAGAACTACTGAAGAACCAGTTTCTGGATTCTCCTCTTACCATTCCTCATCAGAGGTAGTTCATACAACCTCCTCCCCAGCCATTAAGAGGCCAGAGGAGGAAGGGGCAGCCAGCTAGCAGTAGTTTCTGAAGCTGACAACAGGAAGAAATCTTCTTCCCTGGATCTCTGGAGGACCCTCAGGAGATCCAGGTAAATGCCTCTTTGCTCCTGCAGGCAGATGCAAAAAGGGAGCTGCTTGGCTGTCTGGCTGCCCCTCATCCTTCTCCAGCCCTCCTCTAGTTTGTGAATGAGGATGAGTGGTCAGCCAGAAAACAGGTAACCCAGGGATCATAGCAGGTAGGTGTTACATTTCTCCCTCCACCATAACAAACAAACAGCTACATACACAGGTGTAACTTTCAGTAATATTTGCCTGTGTCACTAACAGGATGCCAGTCAATGTCACCCACAATATATGACGTTCATTTGCTTGCTTAACTTCTCATGTGATATACATGCCAGCAGTGCCCCACTGCATTCTAGACTGGACATGATGGGATAGTCTCCTTGCAAGACAAAAAATGAACATAGATCTGACATATGAAATGGCAACATTTAAAAATCAGTGTCAGAACATTTCAGTCTCTCAGGATAAACAGTCTCTGTCCTGCAAGTTACAATTGTGGAACAAAGGGATTTCAAGGGAAGATTGGAAAAGAAGACATCTGAACTAGGGTACATTCACAAATTCCTGTCTGTCAGCAGTGTGTGAACAGAGATAATGGCCTTTTAGCATACTATGTACTGTATATTAACAGTGATGTAGTTATGGGAGGAGGGTCAAATGAGGGCATTGCCTCCCATTAATGATTCTGTTCCCTCAAATTTCTCTTCTTGCCTACAGAAGTGGAGAATTTCACATGCACCAAGTGCAAGTTGGTAGCATTCTTGGAGGAGAAAGTGCAGCAGCTGGAGTCCAGAGTAGCTACACTTCAGCATATTAGGGAACAAGAGGATTTCCTGGACACAATAGAACTAACCATCTTGGATGAGTACCATGCAGAGGAAGATGCTAGGGTGGAAGAGGTCACTTGCCATACACAGGAGGCAGACAGGTGGAGGAATGTCACAAAGAGAAGTAAGCCAAGAAGGGATTGTTCTGGGAGCTTGCAGCTAGAGAATCGATTCGAAGCTCTTTCCCTTATCAGGAGGATGAAGAAGAGGAGCATGGACAGATTTCAGGGACAGAGCAGGGGAGCCTGAGAGTCCCACCCGAGGGAACAGTCGCTGCTAAGCCTCAGAGGAGGCGTGTGGTCGTAGTGGGGGACTTGCTGAGGGGTACAGAAGCAGTGATATGTAGGCCTGACAAGATGTCTCGAGAGGTGTGTTGTCTTCCAGGTGCAAAGATCCG
>NC_056523.1:313643910-313646423 GCF_019175285.1 Sceloporus undulatus | reverse complement strand
TACTACTACTACTACTACTACTACTAAGATGATGATGATGATGATCAGACATCACACGATTGCCATCCTAGGCCTGTTTTTGTTGCCTGCCATATTTTATTACTTAAATGCTAATATGCATCACTATGCATCGTGCTTAATTGTTTTTGTAGAATATACGCCAGATGCAGGTTTATTTTATTTTATTCTATTCTGTTTTTTTTAAAAAACTGGTCGTATGTACAGCGCTGTGTAACTTTGCAGCGCTTTATCAATAAAGCTTGATGATGATGATGATGATGATATATTTTTATCTGGAGAGACAGCCTGCTGTAGCGTTGGAGTGTAACAACTATGCACTTTGGAGACCAGGGTTTGAATCCCGACTCAGCCCTGGAAAACCCCAGGTTGGGCAAGTCACACTCTCTCAGCCTCAGGGGATGGCCAGGGCAACCCCCCCCCCCAAGAAACATGTCCCAAAAAGCCCTCAGGAGGGTTGCCATAAGCCAGAAGGTCTGGAAGGCCCACAACAACAACAACAACAGCAACCAGTTTGTCCACTGGGATGGCCACACAAACCCACTGGGTGACCTTGGTCGAGTCAGCCTCAGGGGAAAAGGAAAGGCAAAGCACCTCCCAACGAACCTGGCCAAGAAAAATCCAGGATAGGGTCGCCATAGGTTACTTGAAGGCACCCAACACACAGCCACAAACACAATGAGAAGATCCCACCTTCTTCCTTTTTTTCTTTTTGTGAAAGATCCAGAAAAATAATATGTACTACGGTGGTTCTAGGTTCCTAGGAAGGAAGATGGCTAAAAATAAGGGGGGGGGAGAGATCTGGGATACACAGGGTATTGCTGTGTCGTGTCCCCCTCCCTCCCCTTTCCTAATCGATACCAGCCTTCGATTAATTGCTCCCGCCCTGCATCAATCAAACTCCAGGTGAAGGAGGCAAATTGTCAGGGAAATTCCTCCTGCTCTGGGGAAAAAAATGCATTTGTAAACAGTCTTAATGCACGTGTGAATGGGCGGGAGGAGGAAAAACAATAACAACAAGGTCTAGCTTGAGCAATGGAAACAAAAGATCCTAGAGATCAGCAGCAACCGGGAGTAGCTATGATCACCTTGGGATGGTGTGGATGATGGGAGGGGTTGTATTAGTCTTTCCCACTCCTTTTGCTCGAATGAAGCCTGCAGTCCATCCCTCCAGGTTGCAGTCAATGTCTCCAGGGGATGTATAGAAATATAATAATTCATCACACCAGACAAACACACACACACACCAGGATTCATTCCTCTGGAAGCCTCCAGCCTTGGCACCACTGGTACAATGGACACAGATGTCCAGATCTCTCTCAGAAATAGACGTGCCAGCGTCGTGTCACACGTAGGTAGGTGTGCAAGACATTATATACTGTGTGTTTCCAGGCAAATGCACACAAACTCACAGCTTCTTCTTGGCCATCTTTTAGAGAAGAACAATAGAAAGGGAAGAAGGCTTTCCCCCGGAGGCCGCTAGGGGGCGCCCGCAAACATCAAAAAGAACAATATGCCAAAAAAGTGATTGTTCTTTCTTTCCCAACCCCCGTCTTCCCCCCCCCCCCCAATATATCTAATCTGTTCTTGCAAAAATGAAAATAATAAAGGAGGAAAGGCCTTTATTTTATTTATTTTCCCCCTCCCTCTTTCCCTTCCAGAAGATCCCTTTCTGAACACACTCCTCTGGTAGCTTGAATTCTCATTCCCTTCTACTTAAATGGAGTATTACGTTTTATTTATTTGTCCCCTCTGTGATGAGGGTGGCTCTGAAAGGAGGGAGGCAGACCTTGGACAAAGAGAACGGAAGGGGAAGAAAAAAAGTAATCCATATTTCTATCTCTGCACAACCACCTCCCTCAATACATCCCCTCCATTTGCCAGCAAAGAGGGGCGGCTTGTGCATTAACCTGTCATAGAGGAGTGACAAAAATCAACACCCCGAAGCTGGGAGGGTGACAGCTGGGGGCTGCAACCCTTGTTTCACACACACACACACACACACACACACACCACCACCACCACCACCACCAAAACACACACACACACACACACACTTCGTGCTCCAAAAGCCCAAGAGGAGAAAGCAAAGCTCCTCTCCTCTTGGAAGTTTCCCTAGAGGCAAAGAAACCTAGCTTTTCCAAGGTTTCTCAACGTTTTGATTCAGACCACTCCATCCAAGAGGTTCTCAATCCTCAGGGATTTGGGTTTTCTTTTTAAAATTTCTTTTGCAAAGTAAGGAACCCAGAAGCATCCGAAAGACAACCCCAAACCTTGCTCAGAAACCGATTTGTCAAGAAAAATAAAGAAATGCGAGGTTGACCCAGACATTCATTGTCTTGAGAGGACCACCACCTTTGAGTAGCAAAAGAGCAACATCTGGAACAAGTTCAAAAGCTTAGATGGAAGATCTGAAGCAAGGACTCCCGGTCATCTATTCACAAAGGGAAAACGCAGGCACCGACGCCTCCATGTGTGTATGTGTGTGTGTGTGT
>NC_056523.1:313634091-313643810 GCF_019175285.1 Sceloporus undulatus | reverse complement strand
TTGCACCCCATTAACCAAGTCATCCTTGTTGTTTAGGATCAGATCTAAAATAGCTGATCCCCTTGTTGCCTCTTCCACCTTTTGGAAAATGAATTTGTCTTCAAGGGAAGTGAGGAATTTGCTAGCCTCTGAAGATGCCAGCCACAGATGCTGGTGAAACGTCAGGAAGAAACTCTTCTAGAACATGGCCACAAAGCCTGAAAAACCAACAAAATACTATAATTTGCTAGACCTTGAGGATTTGCCTGAGTTTGAATTCCAGCAAATATCAGGATAGTTGAAGTCACCCATCACTACTACATCTCTCCTTTCTGAGTGTGTAGTCATCTGTTCTAGAAAGGTGTCATCAAATTTGGCAGCTTTCTATAATACCTCATCATGCTCCAAGGTCTGTTCAGAACTAAAGTTACAGGAGCCTGGTATCCAGATCAAACCTGGCAGTTAGTGTCATAACGCACCCTCTTGAATTAGAGGATTCAGATGGAAAGGAGGAGACAGATTGCCAACAATCTGCAGCTCCTGATGACAGCGGTCTCTTAGAGTCAGAGGAGCCAGGGGCTGAGGTGGTGATGGGGCTCTCACCAGCAGGAGGTTGCTGACACCAAAGATTCATTACTACAATTCATGAAGTGACAAGGAGAGACTGTGATGATCACATTGTTTAATAGAAGACAGTGAACTAATTAGGCACCTGCTGTTTTGAGACAGCTGCCTATAAACTTCTCAGTTATTCCCTGGCAGATTTGTTGTTTTCAACCCTCCTTCTTGATGATGGTGTTTGTTTTCCTGAGCTTGAACTGGCTACAATTTATGGCTGTTTTACCTCTTGCTGGCTTTGTTTGTCTGGACTACCTACTTATTGAATTACCTCTGGGCTGGCTTACGACCATCCTCTTGCTTCGTCCTTCATCCTGCTGGATATCCTGTGACTGACTTGGACTGAAATAATTAGTCAACAGCTCTTATATTCTAACCACCTGATTGCTGGGACACTTGCTGAGTAGCATAGGACAACTATAGGATCATCATAGGCCATGGTGTTTCTGAGCCAAAATCTGATATGTCATTAGCTTTCATACATTAAGTACCAACCACAGTTGTTCACAGCTTGTCCTTTAAACACATACAGAGAATGAGAACTTGTTATCTCATTTGGAAATTTAGACAGGAATCATATATAAAGGGAGTGTTCCCAGACCAAGTTGAAATTAAATTATTTTATTCCTTCTGACTGACTTAATAATAATAATAATAAATTTTATTTCTACCCTGCCCTTCCATAAATATGATCAAGGCGGCTTACAAATTTAAAACATTACAATACAAGATAAAAATTGATATTAATTGATAATTGATATTAATTAATAATTGATATTAATTAAAAAAGAATGTTGTTTTCCAGGCGAGGCCTGTTGTTCCTGGCCTGCCTCTCTCCCCCTAAAGATGGTGGTCAGGAGGAGGGCTCTTTGTCTTCAGGCCAGGCCTCTCTCCCCCTCAAGATGGTGGTTGGAGGAGGGCTCTTTGTCTTCAGGCCAGGTTCTCGATTCCCTTTGCGATATGGAAAACCTCCCCAAAGTTCTATAACATCTAAGGAAGTAAGTCCAATGTTCAAGACTGATTGTCTCCCTTACTGGCTCAGTAGTAGTTTAGGGATTTGGATCGATCTGTAAAGAGCCCCCAAAAGAAACGGTATAAAAGAGAAGCAAGTTGTACTACATCGACATTATCCATGAAAGACCTTCCCCCTTTTGTTCCCCCTCCTAAATCCACACTCGTGATGGTGTTGGAGCGGCGGTGGCCCGAAGATGACCTCTCATCCGGGGTTTTCTCTTTGGCCTCCTTTGTTCCCGTGGCTTGGTCCCTTGCCTACCTCTGGGGTATCACCACGTGCGCCCAGGTTCCCCCGTGGGTTTGTCCCCTGGTTTGATAAGGCTTGTGCACCCCTGGGCTCCCAGCGTCCGTCCTTACATCCCGCGCTTCCGCCTAGAGTCCCTACCCTCCCCGTGCCAAGGGCCTGGGTCCGCACCCTGGCCCTGCACGGCCGCTGCTCTACTCCCGTAAGTGTCCCGCCCTTGCTTGGTGCTGGTTGCTTTTGCAATCACCCTCACCCCCACCCCCACGCACAACATGGTCCGAGCCAGCCTCTCTCTTCCGGGCGGGTTTGGTTTTTCCTCTTCCTCCTTCCCCCCACCAACAAAAACAAACAACAAACAACACCTTTCCTCCGTTTATCCTTGCCCCACCCGCCAGTGGAGGGTCCTGCAGTACTCTAACCAATGGGAAACCATGTCTAATCTGGCCCTGATAGGAAGTATTTTTTTTTTTAATTAGTAAGAGTTTTCCTAGCCTGTGGATCTCTTCCACTCCACCCACCAAGTTTTTTTGGTTTTGTCAGACTTAAAGTCTAAATTCACTCTAAACAACTGGCTCCAGGAGTTGGAAAGTAGCAGCCTCTGTAGTGCACATCAACATTTTTGGGGCATAAGACGTAAGCCAACCAGTGTTTTATTAAAAGACAATAGGTGGGATACCATTGTCCAAGGGATGACAGATAGACTAGTTTACCAAAATATATTCCTGGAAAGTTGTTATTGACGCCAGTCCATTAATAGAGTACATTGAGAGTGCTTGGGCCAGTAAAGAGCACCAAAAAAGAGGCAAACAAAAAAAGAGGCAAAAGGGGGAGCAACCAAATGGTGGGGCGCGGCGGCTGCTAGTGCAGCAGAGAAAGGGAGACGTGTTGGAATGCTGGCGCGGCTGGCATATCAACGCACGCACTCCACTGCGTACACCCATGACGTTGCTAGAGAGAAGAGCTGGGCCGGGTGTGTGCACGCCCTGACCGCCTGAGCAAAGCCCTAGTACAATCAGGGCGCACAGCAACCGCAAAAGGGACCGTCGGGGACTCGGGGCCATAGAGCAACTGAGTTTAGGAAACACATGACCAGTTTTTACTCTTGTTCAAGATTAAGAAGCCGTCCCTGTGGGAGCTTGTGCATACATTTGCACACAGAATGTGCTGTGCAAGGGTAGTATTTTCATTCCTCAACCTCAGATCATGGCATATACCTCTTCTGAAAGAAGGCTCGGGGTTGCGCTACACAGTAGATATTGGTTGTGAGGCCAGGTTATGGCGCCATGATGTAACACTAACACGCGGCTAAAGCCGTACAAGTCAGATTTCCTAGGAGTCTTGAAGCTGTGGAATGACACGTTGGTGTAATGATGCAAAAGTGTAAAAGTTCCCCAACAGAAGAAATTGGGGCATCCAGGGTGAGACACAGCAGCATGCAGGCTCAGGATTCACAAAAGCAGAGTTGCACACCATTCAGTACTGTTTAGTGTAATGAGGAAGACACAGTGTGGGTGGCCGTCCAGTAAAGCAACACAACAATTGTGACCAAAAAAACAGCAAAGAGAGATTTGCAAAGTACATTACAGAAGGAAAGGCGTTCAAGAAGGTTTATACATGCTCATTACTGTAGAAATCAGAACATAGCTGTGTAAGTCGTGTAATATCAGTATGCCAAAGCACGTTTCAAACGAATGTGGAAAGAAATTGTAATTTAAAAGGCTTTTAATAATAAAAAAAAGAAAAAGAAAAAAAACTCGGAGACACTAAAAAAACTAAATAACCCCAATCAAGAACCTTAGACCCCCTGAGTGTAAGAGCTCGTATAGGCACGACCTCCCCCCGACTGCGTTAGGACAAGGAGGGGGAGGGCGGGGGGGGGGGGGGGGGACGGCGCCCGCCCGCCGGACTCGCGGCCCCCCTGCCAGACCTTTCAAAAACCCAGCCATCACCTCCACCCAAGCAGGGCACCCGCAAGCGCCAGCTTTAGTTTGGCAGTCTGTCAACAGGCCACAGTTAAAGGGAAGTCGTCAAGGGCGGCAAGATCGCCATTTGCATATTGGATTCCATTACGGGTATAGTAGCAGTCACTCTACTACTACGATTTTCAATACCGTGGATTTAAGGATTACAAACGGCTTGGAAAATATTTAAGAAAATATGTAAATTCCACCAAAAAGCAAACCTTGATTTGCACTTTTTAATAAGGGCAAAGAAAGAGGGGCAAAGGGCCACGGGTCCCATTTAGCATCCATTCGATTCCATGGAACTTGAATATAAAAAGCCACAGATTTTGATAGCCATAGGAGTTCCGCGCGACAAACACAACAACACCACGATAGGATACCACCAAGGGCCCCACGAAGATTCCTAGTTTTTGGCCTGGTAAAAAATCGCCCCTAAGAGAAACCTGTTTGCAGAAGAGCAATAGAAGGAAGAACCAATAACATTCATGCAAGCACACTCAGAGCTTTTTTAATTTGTTTTTGGCCATAGCACCTCTCCCCTTGAAAAAGCTGAGCTATGGGCAACGCCTAGGCATGTAGTATAAGCAATGCTATGACGCTCAGGTCAGTAAAGTCCCACAGTCCTTTGAGGACATGGGCCCAAACCGCTCGCAAAGCAAAAAAAGCCATGCCCCCTCGTCCCTTTCTCTTGTCCTTATAAGCACTTCACACCAATCCGAAAGAGAGTCACGGTTTAGCAGGGCACCAACCCAGGCAACCAGAGCCAGTCTGAATAGTTAGGAGGTCTCAACCAACGCATTTTGCAGTTAAGTACACACCTGGGTCCACGTGCTTTGGGGCAGGTTCATTCCAACATGCTGAGCAAAGCGAAGTGTTGTTGGCAGTAAGGCAAGAGGTATGTGTGTGTCCATCCAGAAAATCCTAAAACACCCAACACACCCAGCCCGCTAGGCTGAAAGCGATTCAGAGGACTCGATATTCACTCTCAATTCACAGAATTTCTCACAAACCAAAATAGTCCAGATTTACAAGAAATTGTAGGGTTTTCCATAGGAGGTAAAAGCAAGCGCGGGCACTACACTGCACGTTTCCAGTAACAAACGCTCGCAGATCTCGGTCGAAACCGACAGGCTTAACAGAGGGTCAATATGGGTGGTGGCGCTAAAAAGGAGGGTGGCAGGGTTACAAAACAAGGCACCAACACCGGGCATGGCCAGGTACTTATCCAGCTTCAAAAAGCGGGGTGGAAAGAGGAGACAGGATTGCACATAAATTGCATGCCAAGAGGCTGAGTGGTAATCAAGTAAAAGACAAAAATGAACGACGTAATAAAGGATTCCAAGCAGAAGCACGATGCAGGATGCAGCATCAGAGTGCAAAAGGATAGATTAGAGCATCATTAACCCACCTGGGTACGTCATCAGCGAGTCGTGCCATCCAGGGAACAAGAGCCACCTGGACATGGGGAGAAGTAAAATCGCTGCCAAAGACTATGAAGAGGAGATGTTCAGGAGGGGCAAAAACAGCTGCCAGGTGCATGACAGCAGGAGGCGAGACTCTCAACTCCACCAGCAGTTCGCACCATGGCACGGCGCCAATCAGCAGGGGCGGTTGGCTTTCGAGGGGTGTAGTAAAGGTATCTGAAGTTCAGGCAGTTCAAGCTGAGCAGAGCAAGACAGATCACCCAGACAGCATATCACAAGCAACACAGCGGAAGAAGTGTTGTAAAGAAAGAAGGACAGTAATAGGTCTTTCTCCGCAACACTGAAAAAAGAGCTTATGCTAGGCAAGCACTTATTCGCAAACAACAACCCGATCAAAGGGCCTCCGCCGTATTATGAAACCAGTGATGGAATAATGATTTGAATATTGGACAGAACCCGCCACGAGAACACGCCTCCCTACCAGAAAACCCCAGAGATCAGGGGTAAAAGCCCGGCTCAAACCATAGAAAATAGGAGAACTGGCTAAAAACCTTGGGCAAGTCAACCCGTTCTACCACGAATTAGTAGAGGAAAGATGAGGGCAAAAAAAAAAAAAACAAAAAACCCGCGAAAAAAAAAAAAAAAAAAAAAAAAAAAACAAAAAAAAAAAAAAATAAAAAAAAAAAAAAAAAAAAAAAAAAAAAAAAAAAAAAAAAAAAAAAAAAAACCCCCTCTGAATAAATCTCGCCATGAGAACCCTATAGTAGGGTCTTCATTTTCGTCAGCCACACTAGACTTGGGGAATGACGCTGGAAAAGATGTCATGTTGAGGATAGAGCAAGCTGTGTTTTCTACTCTCTATATAGAGGTTAATGGATTCAAACGACAGGAAAAGAGATCCACCTAACATTAGGAAGGAACTTCCTGACAGTAAGAGCTGTTTGACAGTGGAATACACGCCCTTGGAGAGTGGTGGAGTCTCCTCTCTTTGGAGGTCTTAAACATCTGTCAGGGGTGCTTGATTGTGAGTTCCTGCATGGCAGGGGGGGGTTGAGTGGATGGCCCTTGTGGGCTTTTCAATCATCACCTATGATTCTCTGATTCTATAGTCAGAGGAGGCACACAACCACAACACCATATATTGCCAGGAGGATTGTAGCCCAGGGCTTCTACCGTTAAAAGACCCGTTCTTCGTCGTTCTTCCGTTAATAATTCGTAATCTTTAAATCAGCTTTGGGTTGTCTTTTGGCGTAATTCTAACAGAAGACTGTTTAACAAGAGGCCAAGTGGCCCACCACACCTGCAACAAAGCAGCAAAACCTTGTCTTAAAATCATTATTCATAGTAAATGCCAGTGGTGGTCCTTGAGCTTTTCCCAGATCCAGCTCAGCAGTGAGGACGGGAATATGGATATGCTGTGATGGGAAGAGCTTGGTGTAAATGTAATGCCTAACAGAGAGACCACCGCTTGGGAATCACCCACTTCCAACCACACTCAGCTATTAGTTCTCTTTTTCTCTGTGCCGTTTTCCTTTTCTTTATCCTCTGCTCACAGATCTAAGTAGCCAACCAATATGTATGAGTGAGTCTTTTTGATATTTCACTTATAAAGAATTTGCAAAAGTTACTTTTGTGGTGTGTGGGTCATAACAGTAATTGGATTGGGGTCATGCTGGCTAGGGAATCTGTGGAGTTATGGACAGATTTCAAAAGGACAGATTTCAAAAGCTAATGATGCATAGCATGGGACAGAATCTGTGTAAATTTACAGTGCTTATAAATAAAGGGAATAAATAATAATAATAATAATAAGAATAATAATAAAATAAATAATATCTACTGTTCAGATATCTCCACTACACTGGGCAAAATAATAGTACAGTGGTACCCCCGGTTACGAATTTAATTCGTCCACTGCCCATTCGTAACCCGAAAAGCTTCGCAAGCCGAAAAACCATAAGGTGCTTAATAGCGAAAGCCGCGATTTCGTGCAAAAAAGCGCCGAAAGCACCAAAAATTTTTTTCGTAACCCGATAAACCTTTCGTAACCCGGAAACAGTTTTTTTTCAATGGATTTTTTTCGTAACCCGGAAATTTCGTAAGGCGGCGCATTCGTATCCCGGGGTACCACTGTAATAATAACTAAATAAAAATAAAAAAAGACATGACTTCACCTGTTCCAGAGCTTGGCCAGGTTTTTGGACTTGAAATCCCTTCTGTGTCCCCTGTTGAGACACGGTACACTGTAGTGAGAGCACAGCAGGAGATTTGTTGAAGGGACAGTAAGGTACAAGGCAGATCTGGACTGACAGATTTTCTGTAAGATTTGGATTAGATCAGCAAGATTTTTTACTCCTAGTTATTAGCATAGTGCAAAAAATTATTTTTAACACATGCTTTTTTGCACTAGATTCCTGCTGATGTTCTGTTGATGGAATGAAGTGCTAGCAAAAATAAATAAGCCTAACCAGCCTGAACCAGCAGATCCTGTAAGCATGGTATCTCTGAGCTTGACAGATGAGTTACACAAGAAAGCTGGAGCACTTCTCCTGTTTTGTGGAATAGTATATTTCATGCTCCAGCGAACTAACTTGTCATAACCCCGAAGGATCAGCACCCCACAAGGAGAGGATTGGAATAACTTTCAACCCTTTACAATAGTCTTGAGAGTATCTCAAGAAATGGGCATCTTGCCATTGGGTCCTTTTTTCTTTTTTGTTGTTAATTTCTATTTTTTTCCCACTTGGAGACCAAACTAAACGTAAAACAGACAATATACACCTGCGAAAACCACATAAGAATAAATGTATAAGCAAAAACAAACACAAGAATTACACAAAGCATATCCCTAACCCACATCACCCATTTTAAAATGACTGCCCACACGTCACTGTTGCAGTAAATTTATTTAGATATTACTATTGCCTCCATTGGGTTCCATATGAAAACAACTAGGGGGGAAAAAGAAGAAAGTAGGGGGAAAACCCCCAAACAATTGAAACTTTTGTTGCAGGCTGTGGAGTAACAGTCAGCCCATGCCATATGGGCTTCCCTTCCTTCAGAATACAGTGGTGCCTCGGTTATGAAATTAATTCGTACGCGGCCGCTTTTCGTAACCCGAAAAGCCTTCGAAGCCGAATGGCCAGAGGCATATGGGAAAAGCCCGCGATTCCGTGCGAAAAAGCCGAAAAGCAACCAAAATTTTTTCGTAACCCGAAAAAACATTCGTAACCAAACAATAATTCCCTATGGGATTTTTCGTATCCCGAAAATTTCGTAACCTGGGTATTTCGTATCCCAGTCAATGTAATGTCTGAAAGCCGAGTTACATCTAAGGAATGAATGCACATGCATGCACTCCATTGTTTTCATAAATGGTTTTCCCTTACGCAGAAGTAGGGTTGCCATAGTTCCCTTACAAAACTGGGACAAAATGTAGGACACATGAATGTAGATGTTCAAGAAAAATGGAGGACAAAAGCCTCCATTAAAAACAGTATGAATTCGTGCTACTCATTAGCTCAAAATGGAGAACATTTGACATTCTTCCTGGATAGAAGTTTGCGGATGTAGCTTTCTGGTGGTTCGCTTCCTGCCTATTGGGTGATCTCAAGCAAGTCATACGCTCTCAGCCTCCTCGGCAGAAAGCCATGTCAAAACCTCCTCTGAACAAATCTTGCCAAGCAACCCGAGGAGATGTTTTGCTTTAAGGCAGGGGCCCACAACCTCCGGCCCGGGGCCGGATGCGGCCCATGGAGGCCGTGGGAGGCCCACGACTGCGGCTGCCGCCACCACTGCGGTGGTCCGCAGCTTTTTGCCGCTCTGGAACGTTGCCATTTTTTTTGTCCAAAATGGCGGCGAAGTCTCGCGCGACCTGTGAGGTCGCGCGGACTTCGCCGCCATTTTGGGCGAAAAAATGGCGGCGCCCAAGGAGAATCTCGCGCGAGACTTCGGCCTCCAGGAGGCCTGCTGCAACCTCCAAAGCCCTTGAATTGGGCTCAGAACGGGCGGCAGCGGCCTCTGTGAGGCTGGGGCCGTCGCTTGGCGCTGGCGGGCGGCTGCCAGAGCCAAGAGGCCTTCGCTTTAGCAAGGCCTCCTTGGCTCTGGCCGGCTCTCCCTGCTGCGGGAAGGCTGCCAGAGCCAAGGAGGCTTCGCTGTAGCGAGGCCTCCTTGGCTCTGGCCGCTCTCCCCCGCCGCGGGAGGGCTTCGAGACCAAGGAGGCTCGCTGTAGCGAGGCCTCCTTGCTCTGGCCGGCTCTCCCCGCTGGCGGGAAGGCTATCAGAGCCAAGGAGGCTTCGCTTAGCGAGGCCTCCTTGGCTCTTGGCCGGCTCTCCCCGCCGGCGGGAGGCTTCCAGAGCCAAGGAGGGCTTCGCTGTAGCGAGGCCTCCTTGGCTCTGGCCGGCTCTCTCCAGGCAAGAGGAAGGCGTGGGGGGGAGAGGAGAGAAGGAGGAAAAGGAAGGAGACAACGTCATGAGT
>NC_056523.1:313631778-313634066 GCF_019175285.1 Sceloporus undulatus | reverse complement strand
GGAGGAGGAGGAAGGAAAGAAGTAGGAGGAAGAGAAGCAGGGAGGAAGAAGAGGAGGAGGGAGAAAGAAGAAGAGGAGGGAGAAAGAAGAGGAGGAAGGAGGAAGAAAGGGGAGGAAGGAAGGAGGAGCAGTGCATTTCTGTGTATTTTCAGTGCATTTAATGCTAAAAGGTCTGCTGTAACAATGATAGTGGTGGTCGTGGTGATGGTGATGATGATGAGTGAGCTTGAGAGCCATGCAACTACTGTTTCTGAAGCTGAGAAAGTGTCACCTTCCAAAGCGTGTTTTATGTGCTTTTAATGCTAACAAGTCTCCCTTGCTTTGACAATGATAGTGTGATGATGGTGATGATGATGAGTGAGCTTGAGAGCCAGGCAACTACTGTTTCTGAAGCCAAGAGAGTGTCACCTTCCAAAGTGTGAAATGCACAGATGTGCTGTTGTGTGTGTTTTGGAATGCAGGTTGGGGGTGTTTGTCCAGAAAGGGACCGAGGAGGAGAGGGCGGGCACACGCCTCTTCCTCCTTGCGGGGCTTCGGTGGAGGCTCCGCCCCTGGAGGGTGGCTCCGCCCCCAATATGCAGCCCCGCCCCCGGAGGGTGGAAGCTCCACCCCTCGGCTTCGGCCCCCCAACTTGTCTGAGGGACAGCAACCCGGCCCCCGGCTCCAAAAGGTTGCCTACCCCTGCTTTAAGGTCTCCATAAGGTGGAAAACAACTTGAAGGTACACAATAATAAATAATAAATAAGTACTGTACCTTTAAATGCAGTGGAGGGTCCAGCATGCTGTAGTGGCCTAGGACAATGGGAGACCAGGGTTCAAATCCCAGCTCAGCCATGGAAACCCACTGGGAAACAATAGGAAAAAAGATAAAAAGGAGGAGGAGGAAGAGGGGGAAAAAGAAAAAGAGTAGGAGAACAAAAAAAGAAGAGGGGAAGAAAAAGAAGAAGAGGAAGAGAAGAAAAAGAAGAAGGGAGGAAGAAAAGAAGAGGAGGAGGACTTCGGGGATAGAGCAGGGGACCCAGAGAGCTCCACCAAAGGGAACAGCCACTGCTAAGCCTCAGAGGAGGCAAATGGTGGTCATGGGGGACTTCTTGCTGAGATGCACTAAACCAGCGGTTTGTGGGCCTGACAAGATGTCTCGGGAGGTGTGTTGTCTCCCTGGGGCAAAGATCCGTGATGTGACAGAGAGGCTGACAAGACTTGTCAAGCCTACTGACCATTACCACTTTCTTTTGGTTCATGTGGGAACTTACTTAACAAATTTGCAGATGACACCAAATCAGGAGAGTAGCTAATACCCCTGAGGACAAGATCAAACTTCAGAATGACCTTAATAGATTGGAAAGCTGGGCCAAAGCTAACAAAATGGATTTCAACATGGAGAAATGTAAGGTACTGCACTTAGGGTGGAAAAATGAAATGAACAGATATAGGATGGGTGACACCTGGCTGAATGAGACTACATGTGAAATGGATCTAGGAGTCCAAGTAGACCACAAATTGAACATGAGTCAACAGTGTGATGCGGCAGCTAACAAGGCCAATGCAATTTTAGGGTGCATCAATAAAAGTATAGTGTCTAGATCAAGAGAAGTAATAGTGCCACTCTATTCTACTCTGGTCAGGCCCCACCTGGAATACTGTGTCCAGTTCTGGGCACCACAATTCAAAAAGGACATTGAGAAACTGGAGCGTGTCCAATGGAGGGTGACCAAAATGGTGAAGGGTCTGGAAAACGTCCTATCAGGAATGACTTAGGGAGCTGGGGATGTTTAGCCTGGAGAAGAGAAGGTTAAGGGGTGATATGATAGCCCTGTTTAACTACTTGAAGGGATGTCATATTGAGGAGGGAGGTAGCTTGTTTTCTGCTGCTCCAGAGACTAGGACCTGGAGCAATGGATGCAAGCTACAGGAAAAGAGATTCCACCTCAACATTAGGAGGAACTTCCTGACACTAAGGGCTGTTTGACAGTGGAACAAACTCCCTCGGAGTGTAGTGGAGTCTCCTTCATTGGAGGTCTTCCTTGGATGGCCATCTGTTGGGGATACTTTGATGAAGGGTTCCTGCATGGCAGGGATTTGGACTGGATGGCCCTTGTGGTCTCTTCCAACTCTGTGATTCTATGAAAAAAGAAGGAGAAGGAGAGAGAAGAAAAGGAGGAGAAAGAAGAAGAAGAATAGGAAAAAAGATAAAAAGAGGAGTAGGAGGAGGATGAAGAAGGGAAGAAAAAGAGGAGGAAGAGGGGAAGAAAAAGAAGATGAGAAGAAAAAGAAGGAGAAGAAAAAAA
>NC_056523.1:313622291-313631753 GCF_019175285.1 Sceloporus undulatus | reverse complement strand
ATTGTTTGCTTTAAGGCAGGGGCCCACAACCTCCGGCCCGGGGCCGGATGCGGCCCATGGAGGCCTTGGAGTGGCCCCGACTGCGGCTGCCGCCACCACTGCGGTGTCGCAGCTTTTTGCCGCTCTGGACGCTGCCATTTTTGTCCAAATGGCGGCGAAGTCTCACTGCGCGCGAGACTTGCCGCCATTTTGGGCGAAAAAATGGCGGCGCCCAGAGGAGAAGTCTCCGCGCGAGAACTCGGCCTCCAGGAGCCTGCTGCAACCCAAAGCCCTAATGGGCTCAGACGGCGGCAGCGGGCCCTGTAGGCTGGGGCCGTCGCTGGCGCTGGCGGGGCGGGCTGCCAGAGCCAAGGAGCTTGCTAGCGCCTCCTTGGCTCTGGCGCTCTCCTGGCGGGAAGGCGCCAGAGCCAAGGAGGCTCGCTGTAGCGAGGCCTCCTGTGGCTCTGGCCGGCTCTCCCCGCCGGCGGGAGGCTTCCAGAGCAAGGAGGCTTCGCTGTAGCGAGGCCCTTGGCTCTGGCGGCTCTCCCCGCTGGCGGGAGGCTTCAGAGCCAGGGCTCGCGTAGCGAGGCCTCCTTGGCTCCGGCTCCCCCGCGGCGGGAGGGCTTCCAGAGCCAAGGAGGCTTCGCTGTAGCGAGGCCTCCTTGGCTCTGGCCGGCTCTCTCCAGGCAGAGAAGGAAGGCGTGGGGGGGGGAGGAGGAGGAAGGAAGGAGGAAAAGGAAGGAGGAGGAGGAAGGAAAGAAGTAGGAGGAAGAGAAGCAGGGAAGAGGAAGAGAGAGAAGAGAAGAGAAGAGAAGAGGAAAGGGAAGAAGGGGAGGAAGAAGGAGAGCAGTGCATTCTGTGTATTTTCAGTGCATTTAATGCTAAAGGTCTGCTGTAACAATGATATGGTGGCGTGGTGATGGGATGATGATGAGTGAGCTGAGAGCCGCAACTACTGTTCTGAAGCTGAGAAAGTGTCACCTTCCAAAGCGTGTTTTATGTGCTTTTAATGCTAACAAGTCTCCCTTGCTTTGACAATGATAGTGTGATGGTGATGATGATGAGTGAGCTTGAGAGCCAGGCAACTACTGTTTCTGAAGCCAAGAGAGTGTCACCTTCCAAAGTGTGAAATGCACAGATGTGCTGTGTGTGGTGTTTTGGAATGCAGGTTGGGGGTGTTTGTCCAGAAAGGGACCGAGGAGAGAGGGCGGGCACACGCCCTTCCTCCTTGCGGGGCCGGTGGAGGCCCGCCCCTGGAGGGTGGCTCCGCCCCCAATATGCAGCCCCGCCCCGGAGGGTGGAGCTCCCCCCTCGGCTCGGCCCCCCAACTTGTCTGAGGGACAGCAACCCGGCCCCGGCTCCAAAAGGTGCCTACCCCTGCTTTAAGGTCCCATAAGGTGGAAAACAACTTGAAGGTACACAATAATAAATAATAAATAAGTACTGTACTTTAATGCAGTGGAGGGTCCGCATGCTGTAGTGGCCTAGGACAATGGGAGACCGGGTTCAAATCCCAGCTCAGCCAGGAACCCCTGGGAAACAATAGGAAAAAAGATAAAAAGGAGAGGAGGAAGAGGGGGAAAAAGAAAAAGAGTAGGAGAACAAAAAAAGAAAGGGAAAAAAAGAAAGAGGAAGAGAAGAAAAAGAAGAAGGGAGGAAGAAAAGAAGAGGAGGAGGACTTCGGGGATAGAGCAGGGGACCCAGAGAGCTCCACCAAAGGGAACAGCCACTGCTAAGCCTCAGAGGAGCAAATGGTGGTCATGGGGGACTCTTGCTAGATGCACTAAACCAGCGGTTTGTGGGCCGACAAGATGTCTCGGGAGGTGTGTTGTCCCTGGGGCAAAGATCCGTGATGTGACAGAGAGGCTGACAAGACTTGTCAAGCCTACTGACCATTACCACTTTCTTTTGGTTCATGTGGGAACTTACTTAACAATTTGCAGATGACACCAAATCAGGAGAGTAGCTAATACCCCTGAGGACAAGATCAAACTTCAGAATGACTTAATAGATTGGAAAGCTGGGCCAAAGCTAAAAAAATGGATTTCAACATGGAGAAATGTAAGGTACTGCACTTAGGGTGGAAAATGAAATGAACAGATATAGGATGGGTGACACCGGCTGAATGAGACTACATGTGAAATGGATCTAGGAGTCCAAGTAGACCACAAATTGAACATGAGTCAACAGTGTGATGCGGCAGCTAACAAGGCCAATGCAATTTAGGGTGCATCAATAAAAGTATAGTGTCTAGATCAAGAGAAGTAATAGTGCCACTCTATTCTACTCTGGTCAGGCCCCACCTGGAAACTGTGTCCAGTTCTGGGCACCACAATTCAAAAAGGACATTGAGAAACTGGAGCGTGTCCAATGGAGGGTGACCAAAATGGTGAAGGGTCTGGAAAACGTCCTATCAGGAATGACTAGGGAGCTGGGGATGTTTGCCTGGAGAAGAGAAGGTTAAGGGGTGATATGATAGCCCTGTTTAACTACTAAGGGTGTCATATTGAGGAGGGAGGTAGCTTGTTTCTGCTGCTCCAGAGACTAGGACCTGGAGCAATGGGCAAGCTACAGGAAAAGAGATTCCACCAACATTAGAGGAACTTCCTGACACTAAGGGCTGTTTGACAGTGGAACAAACTCCCTCGAGTGTAGTGGAGTCTCTTCATTGGAGGTCTTCCTTGGATGGCCATCTGTGGGGGATACTTGATGAAGGGTCCTGCATGGCAGGGATTTGGACTGGATGGCCCTTGTGGTCTCTTCCAACGCGGTGGGGTTTGCTTGGCAAGATTTGTTCAGAGGAGGTTTGACATGGCTTTCTGCTGAGGAGGCTGCGAGAGTATGACTTGCTTGAGATCACCCAATAGGCAGGGAAGCGAACCCACAGAAAGCTACATCCGAAACTTCTATCCAGGAAGAATGTCAAAATGTCCTCCATTTTGAGCATAAGTGAGTAGCACGAATTCATACTGTTTTTAATGGATGCTTTTGTCCTC
This sequence comes from Sceloporus undulatus, assembly GCF_019175285.1. Lineage (NCBI taxonomy): Eukaryota > Metazoa > Chordata > Lepidosauria > Squamata > Phrynosomatidae > Sceloporus > Sceloporus undulatus. Next base: position 313,628,778 of record NC_056523.1, on the reverse strand, counting down.
CATTTTTCTTGAACATCCTACATCATGTCCTACATTTTGTCCCAGTTTTGTAGAAGGGAATTATGGCAACCCTACTTCTGCGTAAGGGAAAACCATTTATGAAAACAATGGAGTGCATGCATGTGCATCATTCATTAGATTGTAACGCGGCTTCAGCATATTCTGAAGGGAAGGGAAGCCCACGTATGGCATGGGCTGACTGTATACTCCACAGCCTGCAACAAAAGTTTAATTGTTTGGGGGTTTTCCCCCTACTTTTCTTCTTTTTCCCCCCTAGTGTTTTCATAATTGGAACCCAATGGAGGAATAGTAAATATAAATTAATTTACTGCAAACAGTGAAGTGTGGGCAGTCATTTTAAATGGGTGATGGGGTTAGGGATAATGCTTTGTGTAATTCTTGTGTTTGTTTTTGCTTATACATTTATTCTTATGTGGTTTTCCTATGTGTATATTGTCTGTTTTACTGTTTAGTTTTGGTCTCCAAGTGGGAAAAAAAAATAGAAATTAACAAAAAAGAAAAAAGGACCCAATGGCAAGATGCCATATTCTTGAGATACTTTCTAAAGAATATTGTAAGGGTTGAAAGTTCATCTCCAATCCTCTCCTTGTGGGGATGCTGATCCTTCGGGGTATGACAAGTTCATGTTCAGCTGGAGCATGAAATATACTATTCCACAAAACAGAGAAGTGCTCCAGCTTTCTGTGTAACTCATCTGTCAAGCTCAGAGATTACCATGCTTACAGGATCTGCTGGTTCAGGCTGGTTAGGCTTATTTATTTTTGCTAGAAGTTCATTCCATCAACAGAACATCAGCAGAATCTAGTGCAAAAAGCATGTGTTAAAAATAATTTTGTTGCTACTATTGCTAAATAACTAGGAGTAAAAAATCCTTGCTGATCTAATACAAATCTTACAGAAATCTGTCAGTCCAGATCTGCCTTGTACATACTGTCCCTTCAACAAATCTCCTGCTGCTGCTATCACTACAGCTGTACAGTGTCTCAACAGGGGACACAGAAGGGATTTAAAGTCCAAAAACCTGGCCAAGCTCTGGAAAAGGTGAAGTCATGTCTTTTTTTATTTTTATTTAGTTATTATTACAGTGGTACCCCGGGATACGAATGCGCCGCCTTACGAAATTTCCGGGTTACGAAAAAAATCCATTGAAAAAAACTGTTCCGGGTTACGAAGGTTATTTCGGGTTACGAAAACATTTTTGGTGCTTTTCGGCGCTTTTTTGCACGAAATCGCGGCTTTCGCTATTAGCACCTATGGGTTTTCGGCTTGCGAAAGCTTTTCGGGTTACGAATGCGGCAGTGGAACGAATTAAATTCGTAACCCGGGGTACCACTGTACTATTATTTTGGCCCAGTGTAGTGGAGATATCTGAAACAGAGTATTATTATTATTATTATTATTATTATTATTATTATTATTATTATCCTTTATTTATAAAGCACTGTAAATTTACACAGATTCTGTCCCACTGCTATGCATCATAGCTTTTGAAATCTGTCCTTTTGAAATCTGTCCATAACTCCAGAATTCCCTAGCCAGCATGACCCCAATCCAATTACTGTTATGACCCACAAAAGTAACTTTTGCAAATTCTTTATAAGTGAAATATCAAAAGACTCACTCATACATATTGGTTGGCTACTTAGATCTGTGAGCAGAGGCTAAGAAAACGGCACAGAAAAAGACTAATAGCTGAAGTGTGGTTGGAAGTGGGGATTCCCAAGCGTGTGCTCTCTGTTAGGCATTACATTTACACCAGCTCTTCCCATCAAGCATATCCATATCCCAGTCCTCACTGGCTGAGCTGGATCTGGAAAAGCTCAAGGACCACCACTGGCATTTACTATGAATAATGGATTTTAAAGAAAGGTGACTGCTTTGTTGCAGGTGTGGTGGCCACTTGGCCTCTTGTATAACAGTCTTCTGTTAGAATTACTGCCAAAAGACAACCCAAAGCTGATTTAAAGATAAAGAATCATTAAGCGGAAGATCAGGGTCTTTAAAGTTAGAAAGCCTGGGCTACAATCCTCCTGGCAATATATGGTGTTGTGGTTGTTGTGCCTTCAACTCTGACTTATAGAATCATAGAATCATAGAGTTGAAAAGACCACAAGGGCCATCCACTCCAACCCCCTGCCATGCAGGAACTCACAATCAAAGCACCCCTGACAGATGTTTAAAGACCTCCAAAGAAGGAGACTCCACCACTCTCCAAGGGAGTGTATTCCACTGTCAAACAGCTCTTACTGTCAGGAAGTTCCTCCTAATGTTTAGGTGGAATCTCTTTTCCTGTAGTTTGAATCCATTAATCTCTAGAGTAGTAGAAAACAAGCTTGCTCTATCCTCAACATGACATCTTTTCCAGCAGGTCATTCCACAGTCTAGTAGTGGCTGACGAAAATGAAGACCTACTATAGGGTTCTCATGGCAAGATTTATTCAGAGGGGGTTTGCCCTCATCTTCCTCTAAAGTGGTAGAAAGGGTGACTTGCCCAAGGTTAGCCAGTTACCATTTCTATGGTTGAGCAGGGATTTAAACCCTGATCTCTAGGAGTTCTAGTCCAATATTCAAATCATTATTCCATAATGGTTTCATAATACAGGGGAGGACACTTTGTAATCAAGGGTTGAACTAGAATAAGTCCTTTTTTCAGTGTTGCAGAAAGAAATATTATGTACTTCTCTTTACAACAATTCTTCCCAAGCTGAACAATAACTCAGATACCACTCCACCCCTCGAAGCCAAACAGCCCCTGATTGGCCAGAGTGAACCATGAGAGTTCGCTCATGCTGTCATGCACCTGGCAGCTGTTGCCCACCTGAACATCTCCTTCATAAGTATATTGGCAGAATTTTACATTCTACCCATGTCCAAGTGGATCTTGTTCCTGGATGGCAGACTCAGCAAGTACACAGGTAAGATGTATCATAATACCTTTTGAATCATGATGATGCATCCTGAATCGTGATTCTGCTTGAATCATAAGTATCATTTTGATTTTACTTGATATAAATCAGCATATTGCATGCAATTTTATGCAAATCCTGTCTCCTCTTTCACCCCGCTTTTTGAAGATAAGTAAATGGCCATGCCAGATGTAACACTGCCACACTCCTTAGCACACCAACCATATGAACCTAGTAAAGCATGTAGTTCACAGATGCAGAGCTTTGTACTGAAACTGCAGTGTAGGCCAGCTTCTAACTATATGGAAACCCTACAATTTCTTGTAAATCTGAATATTTTGGTGTAGAAATTGAAGTGAATACCAGTCTCTTGAAAGCTTCAGCCTAGAGGAGCTGGGTGTTAAGGATTCTGGAGGACACACACATACCTCTGCTTACTGCAAAACACTTCGATGCTCAGCATGTTGAAGAACCTCAAAGCAAGTACCCATTTACTTAACTCAAAATGCTGTTGAGACCTAACTATTCAGACTGCTCTGGTTCCTGTGGGTGCCTGCTAAACAGTGACCTCTTTCGGATGAAGTCTATAAAGACAAGAGAAAGGGAGAGGGGGAATGCTTGCTTATTTTCCCATTCCTCAAAGGACATGTGGACTTTACTGACCTGAAGCTCATAGCATGTATACTACATGCCTAGGTGCCCAAGCCCAGCTTTTCAAGGGAGAAGTGCTATGGCAAAAACAAATAAAAAGCTCTGAGTGTGCATGAATGTTATGGTTTCCATTCATGATCTTCTGCAAACAGGTTTTCATTAGGGGACACAGACAAAAATAGAATATAGTGGGCCCTTGGTATCTATCGGGGTTTGGTGTCAGGACACTCCATGGATATCAAAATCTGTGGATATTCAAGTCCCATGAAATAGAATGGATGATAAAATGGTGCCCCTTATATAAAAAGGCAAAATCAAGGTTTGCTTTTTGGAATTTACATATTTTTTAAATATTTCCAAGCCGTTAATCCTTAAATCCACGGATGAAAAATCTGTAGATATAGATGACTGACTATACAGTAATGAATACAATATGCAAAGAGATCTTGCAGCACCTTTGAGACTTAACTGTGGCCTGTTACAGACTGCCAAAATAAAGCTGCTTCGGGTCTCTTTGGAGGTATGCTGTTTAAATGATGCATGGGTCCTAAGAGTCCGGAGGTCGCGCCAAAGCCACACTCCATTCCTAAGCAGATTGGGGAAGTATACCGAGTCTATAAAAGCTTAAATTACAATTTCTTTCACACAATTAGTTTGAAAAGTGCTTGCATACTGATATTACAGACTAACACAGCTATGTCTCTGAATTCTACAGTAATGAATGTATAAACATCTTGAACACGATCCTTCTAAGTAATGTTGTCCTCTTTTCACCTCTTGGGCAATATGCAAATATTTGGATACCATATATACTTGTCTTAAATCGAGAAATTTATGTCCCAAAATTGACCCGGGTCGACTTATATACGGTCAATCAAAATGGTAATGTGATAATGACAGCTCATTCAGTAACAAACCACACACACACCCCTTCCTCCCCACTTTCCCTCCATGCCTGGGAATGGGCTTTGGAAGCAAAGTGAAGGGCATAGGCAATTTTATTTCTATGGGAGCAACAGCTGATCCAGTCACAAACATGCACACACACCTTCCTACCCACTTTCCCTAGTCCAGCACACACACACACACACACACTTTCTCTCCCTCCCTATGTTATCCCCTTCTATGTTTGGCTCTTCCACAACTGACTCTTCACCCCCTTCTCCTCCTCACCCTTTTTGAGAAGACAAGCCAGCCGCTGCACACAACTGGGTGGCCAATTGTAAAGAGCTTCCATTCTGGGGAGATTCACCATATAATAGGTTTCATGTTGGGATTGAAGAGGGGAGAGGGCACCTGTGACTATTTACACCCCCCTCCAAGAACTAATAATAATAATAATATGGTTTATTTATTATACGCTATTCCAAGGATCATAGGGTGAACAAAAAATACAACAGTTAAAACATCATAATCACAAAATACAAACCCCCCGGTACAAACATCATATGCTATAAAACAATTAAGAATACATGAAAACACCCCATACAAATAGCAGAGGGAAAAAAAAAAAGTTCCACCGTGGCGTGGGGTGTTGGCAGCATCTCTAGGAGGCCGGGAAGCGGCTTTTCAGGAGGGGCCTCTCTCACTGACCCCTCCCCCCTGTAAAAAAAGCGCCACAGCGGCAAGACATTCCTCCGCAGTTCTGGGGAGCTTCTTCCCCGGTGAACTGGGGGGGCAGCGGCAGAAAGTAGTCTCCACACAGCTCTCAGGCAGTCCCCAATGTGCTGGGTCTGCTAGGTCCCTCTGTGGCCCAGGTGACAGTTGAAGAGGGAGGGGCTCTCCTTCAGACAGTCCCCGATGTTGCTGGGTACTGCCTGATGGCTCCTCTGAGGCCACCAGGTGACAGTTGAAGAGGGAGGGGCCTTTCCTTCAGCAGTCCTCGATGTTGCGGGTCTGTCTGATGGATCCCTGAGGCCGAGATGACAGTTGAAGAGGGAGGGGCCTCTTCCTCAGGCAGTCCTCGATTGTGCTGGGTCTGCCTGATGGTCCCTCTGTGGCCCCGGTGACGTTGAAGAGGGAGGGGCCTCTCCTTCAGACAGTCCCGATGTTGCTGGGTCTGCCTGATTGCTCCCTCTGAGGCCGAGAGATGACAGTTGAAGAGGGAGGGGCCTTTCCTTCAGACAGTCCTCGATGTTGCTGGGTCTGCCTGATGGCTCCCTCTGAGCCGCGATGACAGTTGAAGAGGGAGGGGCCTCTTCCTTCCGACAGTCCTCGATGTTGCTGGGTCTGCTGATGGCTCCTCTGAGGCCGAGATGACATTTGAAGAGGGAGGGGCCTCTTCCTTCAGACAGTCCCGATGTTGCTGGGTCTGCCTGATGGCTCCCTCTGAGGGCCGAGATGACAGTTGAAGAGGAGGGGCCTCTTCCTTCAGACAGTCCCCGATGTTGCTGGGTCTGCCTGATGGCTCCCTCTGAGGCGAGATGACAGTTGAAGAGGGAGGGGCCTCTTCCTTCCGACAGTCTCGATGTTGTTGGGTCTGCCTGATGGCTCCCTCTGAGGCCGAGAGATGACAGTTGAGAGGAGGGGGGGCCTCTTCCTTCAGACAGTCCCCGATGTTGCTGGGTCTGCCTGATGGCTCCCTCTGAGGCCCAGGTGACAGTTGAAGAGGGAGGGGCTCTTCCTTAGACAGTCCCCGATGTTGCTGGGTCTGCCTGATGGCTCCTCTGAGGCCGAGATGACAGATGGAATAAAAGGTGCACTCATTGCTCTTTGGTGTTTCCTTGCTGTGGCAGAGAAAACAGCTCTGCCCCTGCTAGGGGAAATGCTTGAAGAGCCACCATGACCCAGGGGCCTCAAGTTTTGTCCTCGACTTATCCAGGGGTCATACCAAACATAATTTTGGCCCCAAAAATGCCCTTGACATATTACCTGAGATTGATATAGTCGAGGATGGATACAGTTAGACT
>NC_056523.1:313613095-313622266 GCF_019175285.1 Sceloporus undulatus | reverse complement strand
GTACATAAACCATGGCCTTTTTTCTTCTGGATATACGTAAATACTATCACTCACTAAAACCTAATGCCATTATTTAAGGGGTGGAAAGAAAAAGAGAGGAAATATGTGAAAAGTGTATTGTGGCACCCTTAAGATCATCTGATTAATTTCAGCATGAGTTTCCATGGATTACCATCCACTTCTCTGTTTGACATACAGGAATAATCCAGGTTATCCCCACTTTAACTGCTGTGAGTCTATGCTATGGAATTCTGGGAACTGAAGTTTTGTGAGACAGTTAGCCTTCTCTGTCAGGGGGCTCTAGTGCAACAACTAACTACAGTTCCCAGAATTCCATAGCACTGAGCCATGGCAGTTTCAGTGGTGTCAAACTGCATTAATTCTGCAGTGCAGCTCAGGTTTTGTTGATTGCACTGTTGATTGCTGACATGCTGCTGCAACACCAGACTTAAAGCCTGGGTTTCTTCAACCTTCCTTCACCACCTTCCCAATGCCAATGCTGCTAAAACCTGTGCCATTTGACAGAGGCTGATAGCAAGGTGGACATTTAACCTTAAGCTGCACCATCAGAGATTTGGTTAATGAAGGGGGATTGTGGGAAGTAAAACTGGTGGAGCCAAATAGTGTATGTGTAAATAGTATAAATAGAATGGTTTTAATTTCTCACAATCCTTGCCTGAGAAGCAATTATGTGGTTGTTTTGTGGTACAAAGGGAAAATCAAAATACTGTAGTGGCTATCAGTTCCATTCATGGTATCAGTCATCCATCACAACTAGTTGGAGGAATGCCACTTTTATTGTTGTTAACTGCCCTCACATTGATCTTGAACCATGGTGACCTACCACTATGGAATAAACCTTGGAAAAGGTTTTGCTAGTGGGAGAATTCTGGGAGTCGTAGTCCAAAATTGAACTTTCTCAAGCTCAAGTATCAAGATGTAGGAGGGCTTCCCTGAAATCTGAAACTGGTCCTCCCGATCTGTTTTGTAGGTCATAGAATCATATGAGGGCAGGGAAATGTCTAATTAACAAACTGTAAGCTGCTCTGATAGCCTTGGCTAAAGAGCGGGATATAAATAATAATAATAATAATAATAATAATAATAATAATAATAATAATAATAATAATAATTATTATTGAGTTGGAAGAGACCCCAAGGGGTAACCCCCTGCTATATAGGAATTATACAATCAAAGCACTCCCAACTGATGGTCGGTTAAAAACCTCCAAAGAAACAGACTCCACCATGCTCTGAGGCAGCATATTCCACTGTCAAATAGCTCATACCACCAGGACGTTCTTCCTAATGTTTAGATAGAATTTCTTTTCCTGTTGTTTGAATCCATTGTTCAACGCCCTAGTTTCTGGAATAGCAGAAAACAAGTTGTCTCCTTCTTCCATATGATATCCTTTCAAATATTTAAACATGGCTATCATGTCACTTCTTAACCTTCTCTCCCCCAAACTAAAAATATCCGGCTCCCTAAGTCATTCCTCATAGGGCATGGTTTCCAGACCTTTCACCATTTTGGTCACCCTCCTCTGGACATGCTCCAGCTTGGCAGCATCCTTTTTGAATTGTGGTGCTCAGAACTGGACACAATATTCCAGGTAAGGCCTGGCCAAAGTAGAATAGAGTGGGACTATTACTTCCCTTGATCTAGACACTATACTCCAAATGATGCTGCCTAGAATCGCACTGGCATTTTTAGATGCTGTATTACACTGTGGCTTGGTAGATGGATTTCATGACCCCTGATCCCTCCCAAGCCTATAATACTACAATTCTAGGCCCTAACTCTCTTCAGTCAATGGATAAAAATGTCACCGTGTTTTTCCCACATGCTTCACAAACATCGAGGCACTTGTTTGCTTATTGTGAACTGTCCTCTGGAGTTATTCCATCTAATTCCTGGCTGGCAATTGTGAATAATTAATGGACCTTTGGTGTGGGAATGAATGTAATTCACCAGAGGGGCTTGGAGACCTGTTATAAATCACAAGAATGGATGTCGGCAGCAGCACCCAAGAGAAATATCAGCTTGTGTATTCACTTCAGCATCATCCATTATGATGAGTATAATATCTAAAGAGGAATTATGCATGTAATATTTGTGAGAAAATAAACTAGTAATCTCCATGATAAATGAGATGCTAAGGCACCACCAGCCAATCATCAAAGTGCTATCGAGAGTGCTAATTTTTCTGTATTTGTATCATAGACTCATCCATCAGTTGGATATGTTCCATTTTTCTCCATGAAATGCTATGTAAATCTATTCTGGAATCCTGCTGTAAAATGGAGTGGGGTGTAGGAGATGTACAACACAGTGATTATCAGTCAAATTTGGACAAGTTTCTTTCTTTCTTTCTTTTTCTTTTACTATAGTTTCCAGAATCCCTCTGCTGATGACTTTCAGTGGGGTGGTGATTTCACCCCAGGTTTTACTCTGAAACCTATCCTGAAGTCGGTTCACTCTGGTGAATTTAAATAATTCACCAGAAATTCAGGTTAAAACCCTGAACTGATTCACTAGCTGCATCTGTACTGCAGAAATAATCCAGGGTGACACCGCTTTAAATGCCATAGCTCAGCGCTATGAAATTCTGAGATTTGTAGTTTGGTGAGATATTTAGCCTTCCCTGTCAGAAAGCTCTGGTGCTACAACAAACTACAAATTCCAGGATTCCATCGCACAGAGCCATGGCAGTTAAAGCGGTGTGAAACTGCATAGTTTCTGCAGTGCAGATGCAGCCACTGTTCCACTGACAAGGGAGCCATTGGTCCCCAAAGGCGCATAGTACATCATCAGAGCATGGCTTTTTCCATCTGTACATAGATGGAGCTGTTATCAAGAGCATCGCAGGAGTGACTCTTATGATTGACAGTCAATACTGATGCTTCTCATTTATGCAGTTGATTTTGCACTGCTTTTCTTCTGTTGCTCTGGGTTTTTTTTTTTAAATAGTTATTGCTAATATCTGTTTATTTTACATTTTCCCAATTTTGTGTTTTGATTTGGTTTTTGGTTATTTCACTTAGAAGACTCTTTCAGGGGAAAAAGCAGTTTATGAACTGTAACATACAGAAAGACTTGTCAATGTACCCATGCTGCTCCAACTAATGTGGGAAGCTTTTTGCATTGTATTTCAGCATAAGGAATCTGTGATACTCATTTATCATAATTAGGGAGGCAAATGATGCTGCATCCCTGCAGGGGTCTGGGAAGCTGTAAAATATAAGGGCAAATGGGGATCAGATGTTAGGGAGATCATGAGGTATCACAGATTCTCTAATCCTCCTGCTGACAAAGGAAACTCAGCGTGGAACTTTAGAAGCCACTTCTAGGCGTGAGGTCTATTAAAGGGGCACTGGTCAGGGTAACACATTGTGGGAGGATATGGGGTTAGGCACATCACTACAAGAGTGCGGGGGGAAAGACTGCACCAGGTGACACCCAGAGATAACGTGGGACATAAACATTTGAAGAAATACAGAGATAAATAGGGTTGGAAAATAAATTTTCATTAACAGAAACATCTTTAGTTCATAGCCTGCATGAATGTTAATGACAATACTGTACATGCATATTGTTCAGGCTTTGGGAGGAAACCATGGCCATCATCAGATGGTGTCTCAGATCCAGCACTGAGGAAAGAAACTGTAACTGGACTTATGCAATTAAACACTACCTTTAATTGCAGGGCTACCGTATATACTCAACTATAAGTCGAAAATGTTATGCCAAAAAGGATCCCAAAATCGTGGGTCGACCTATACAGAGTAATGGGGCTCAGAACAATGGCGGCCGCGACTCTTTCCAGGGAGCGGGGGCCGAGTGGCATATGCCCTTTAGCCCAGGGAGGCTGCCTTTGGAAGAAACGCTGCCTCCCTCCCTCGGTCTCCTTGCCCGGCCTTGCTTCTCTCCTTCCCAAGAGCGGTGGCCCTGCCCTCCCGGTGCCTTTGCCTCTCCCTTCCCTTCGGAGTCGGAGCATGAGCAGCCAGGCTTAGGGAAGCGTTTCTCTCCCTTGGCAAACATGAGGAAAGCTGCCTTTCCCTGAGAGGGGCTGCCTTGCATGCTCCCCGAGCCTCGGCTCCTCCAGGCAAGGAAAGGGCCTTTCAAACTCACTGTCTGGGAGCCAGTCAGGAAAAGAACCTCCCTCTCCCCTCAGACGCCGCTTGAGCAGCGAGCAGAGAGCTCTCCTCCTCAGCTTTGAAAAGGGCAAGAAGAAGAAACGAATCCCTCGTCATCCTGCAGAGTCCGAGGGGAGAGGAAAAGGGACCCAGGAACAAGCGAGGCAAGGAAGGAAGGAAGGAAGAAGTAGGGATGGCTCCCTGGGAGGGAAGGGCAGTCTCCCGGGACAAAAGGAAGAGAGAGAGGGCTGTTCATTTCCTCACTTTTCAAAGGGGGAAAAACCTAAGACTGGCCAGAGCTATGGCTGGGAGAAGCATCAGGAAAAGGAAAATGGGGAGAGTTCTATCCTCTGGCCTTCCAGGGGTTTCAGACTTCAGTTCCCAGAACCTCAGGCCATTAGTTAAGAGGGCTGAGGCTTCTGGGAGTTGAAGTCCAAAAACCTGGAGGAGCAAAGTTTGGGAACCACAGGTAGCTTCTCTAGTCTTAAAGGGGCAGAAGCTTAAGACTTGCTGGAGAGCCTAAACTGAAAGGGAGGGGGGAAAGGAGCCTCTCTTGAACTCTTTCCTCTCCAAAATATACAAAGGAACAAACAAATCTCAATCTCCCTCCTTGGAGGTCTTTAAACAGAGGCTGGATGACCATCTGTCAGGGATGCTTTGATTTGGATTTCCTGCATGGCAGAATGGGGTTGGACTGGATGGCCCTTGCGGTCTCTTCCAACCCTATGATTCTATGAATCCTTTGAGTTAGAGAGCCCCAAGGGAGAAGCATGGCAGAGGGAGCACTGGGGATGGCAGCAGAGATGGCTCTTTGGAGCTTGCCCTCACAGAGCACCAAAAGGCAAGCAGAGCAGCAGGGATGTCTCAGGGGCAGCAGCCACTCAAAGGAGCACCAAGAGGCAAGTGGAGCAGAGGGACTGTGACTGCACCCTCGACTTATCCACAGGTCATATTAAAATCCAAAATGTTGGCCCCCAAACCCCACCTCGACTTATACATGAGGTCCACTTATACACAAGTATATACGGTAAATGTGTTTGAACGCCTGCATGTGCAATGCACATTGGTGTGCATCCATGCACTATGATACCACACGCACAACTCTGCTTTTGTAACCTTGAACTGAATTCAGTTATTCCACATATGAAACAACTCTTCCAAAAGGGAAGTTAACACATGGACTAGACACTAACAGGATTATTGTTTTATGCCTTCAAGTTGTTTCTGACTTACAGTAGACTGCCCTACCAGGAGTGCTCAAGACTTCATATCTGCCATGACAACCATGAGGGCAGAACTGAGAGACACAGCCATATTAGAGACATAGCCATACAGGAATATCAGTATGCAAAGGGATCTGGTAGCACCTTTGAGACTAACAGTGCAAAATAAATTGCAGCGTAAATTTTCATACATTTGGTCTGCTTCCTCAGATGCATGGAGTGAACTGGTGCCCATGAAGGAACTTTATAATCGTAATGGCTTCCTGGCAAACTACACGCAAGTCTCATGAGGACACTCTTAGCCAATTTATCCCACCTCCTTTTTGTTCCCAGCCGGTACACATTATATTCCAAAACTTTCTCCACTGTTCATATAGTCATCCACTCACCCTAGTCTTAGGCAACTTTGCTGGGGTACAGACCGCCAGAAAGAGGCGCCTCCCTGGCACCTCTCTTTGCTCCGCAGGAGCAGCGCAGCAACCAAATTGCACCTCTTGGCAGCTTTCAATACCATCAACCATAGCATCCACACTAACTGGGGGATTCTGGGTGTTGTAATAAAAACAACCTAATTTTCTCCAGCTACTTTGTGATGTCCTGTGCTCTTTCTCAACCTGTTCCTTTAGCCCTGTGTTTCCTGTCATCAACAAATACGAAATAGCAGTGCAAATATTCCAGTGTTAAATCTACTTAAATATTTTGGAGTAGAATTTTCTTTTATGTCGCCCAGGGGCTGGAGAATTCTGTTTGACCTTGCAGGATAGGAGGTTAAATATCCCTTCCTTTCGTTACCCACCATCAGTACAGAGAAATTTAGATAGCTGCGCAGTGATTTGAGTGTTGGACTATGACTCTGGAGCTCAGGATTCAATTCCCAGCTCACCCATAAAACCCATTGGGTGACCTTGGGCAAGTCACATCCTCTCAGCCTCAGGGGAAGGCAATGGCAAAACCTCATCTGAAAAATTCTTGCCAAGAAAACCCCATGATAGGGTTGCTGTAAGTCAGAAATGACTTGAAGGCACACAACAACAAATAAATCACTTCCTCCATGTTCCTGCTGTGCTTCCAATGGCATTTGAAGAGGTGGTGGGCTGCAGTGCCATTGCCTGCCTGTGACATGTTATAGTATTCACTCACACATTATTTCTGAATCAATGGTCTAAAAAAACCAAGATTGTTGAGTTAACCAGAATAAGAGTTATAAATATGGCTGTGCTGCTGCTGTGATTCTGTGAAGGCACCAAAGATATTACCGGCTTCACAGTCAAGTTTCTTGCGAATTTGTTCCTCCATTGGTAAAAGGCAATGGCAGAGATATCTTATGGCAGGGATAATTTTCCCGGTGGTGAATTCTTAAGAAACTAGAGGAAAAGCTGACTAGGATTTCCAAACACTGGAAGTGATAATTTAAAACACCAGTGGCTCCCAGGGTGGAGCAATTTGCTCTCTCTGATATTGGGCTACAGGCCCACTAACCACTAAGCAGTCAAAATATGGCCATAAGCCACACCATTGAATTTCAGCGGCAAACTGGAAATGTTGTTTTACAATAAAGCAGGAAATACTTGTTGTAAGATCCTTGTGTGTGCATCACCAAGCATGAACATTACCCCCTTTTCTGTATTAGGAAGAACTCAGGCACCATAAAGAAGAAGGTCTTGACAGTTAGGCGGCATCCACACTGCAGAAATAATTCAGTTTGACAGCACTTTAACTGCCATGGCTCAATGCTATGGAATTCTGGGATTTGTAGTTTCATGTGGCACCAGAGCTTCCAGACAGAGAAGACTAAATGTCTCCAAAAAAACTACAATACAATAGCGCTGAACCAGGGCAGTTAAAGCAGTCTCAAACTCGATTATTTCTGCAGTGTGTTTTGGACCAATGAGTTAGACGGAGCATGTCTTGACTCAGTACAAGGCAACATCCTTTGTTGCCTGCTATTGTTTCTTTTTAATACGGTGGTACAGTAAGTGGTGAATCACCCACTTTCTTCCTTGGCATTTTTAGAGTCTCGTTTCCACGAAATCTCATCATATGTGCCTCCTTCTTCTTAGAAATATTATCTCAGTGTAGTCAGAGCTAGAGGAGGAACAGAAATATGAAAAAATAAGATTGCCAAAATGAACTGCAAGGGTGCTTACAGTGCACACCGGCGTATGTCCAAAATAAAAGGTTTTGTTGACCCAATGAATGCAGTGAGTAAAAAATGCCTTAATGAAGTGAAAAAAACAAACACTCCTGAATGGCACTTGTTTGTGTTTAAACACCCTCCTCTTTTGTTTCTAACCCAAACATTGCAACCCTGAAAAACAGGATATATTTTTAAAAAAACCCAAAGCAAATAGAGATTTGCTAAGCCGATATATAAACTCCATAAACAAAAGCCCCGCATAGCCAGAAACCACATGCATTTGCATTTCCTTATTCCAGTATTCGATGCAGATCTTTCTCTTCCTCTTTTTAAATGGTTGTTAATATATTTTTAAAAAAAATGGTTGTTAATGTTGGTATTACAGATAGCATTACCTAGTGGTTCTAGTGTTGGACTATGACTCTGGAGACCTGGGTTCAATTCCCAGCTTGGCCATGGAAGCCCACTGGGTGATCTTGGGCAAGTCACACTCTCTCAGCCTGAGGGGAAGGCCATGGCAAACCTCCTCTGAATAAACTTGGCCAAGAAAACCCATGATAGGGTCACCTTTGTGTCTCCATAATGACTTGAAGGCACACAACAACAACAACAACAACACTGGTATTTGTTGTTGTTAACTGCCTTGGAGTCGATCTTGACTCATGGTGACCCTATGGATGAGACAACCCCAAGACCCTCTGTCCTCCAATACTCTGCTTAATTCCTGCAATCCCATAAAACCTATACTGTAGTGACCTCCTTATTAGAGTCCAAGCATGCAGCCTTCCTCTCTTCCTATTTCCCCTCACTTTTCCTAGCATTACTGTCTTTTCCAGTGAGTCCTTCCTTCTCATGATGTATCCGAAATACAACAGCCTCAGTTTGGTCATCTTGACTTCCAGGGAGGTTTCCGGCTTGATCTGCTCTGGGACCCATTTGTTTGTCCTTTTGGCTGTCCATAGCATCCTCAGCACTCTTCTCCTGCACCGCATCTCAAATGAATGGGTTTTCTTCCTATCATCTTTCTTAACTGTCCAGCTCTCACATCCATCCATGGTAACAGGGAATAGGATGGCTTCTATGATTCTAACTTTTGTGCTCTATTGTATATCTTTGCATTTTAGAATCTTTTCCAGTTCTTTCATAGCCACCCTCCCGATTCTTAATCTGGTATTCTTAACACTGGTATGATCTTTCTTCAACTAGGAGTGAGTTCTTCCTTTGCAGATACAGAGGTGCAATTCCAAACTTTGGCCATTAAGGGGCGCCCTTTTCCTCGAGTTTGCCTCATGCAGGACTATAAATATAAAGAGTATCTTCTTGTATTGGAATGAGAAAACCCACACGTTGTGTATGTGAGCAGAACACAATGAAGACCCACAACAATGGTCAGTGCTGCTATATTTATTGTTGTTGCTGTTGTTGCAAAAAAGAACAAAGCAATTCTGCCAGCCTTATTTCCTGCAGGGAGTTAACAACCCTTTGCAAACATGTTTGTTGTTGTGTGTCTTCAAGTCATTTTCAATTTAGGAACTGGTAGGCTGGGGTTTTCTTTGTTCAAAGGAGGTTTGCCATGGCCTTCCCTTGAGGCTGAGAGAGTGTGACTTTTGCCAAAGGCCACCCAGTGGGCTTCCAGGGCTGAGCTGGGAACCCAGTGGTGGTCCTACACTCAAA
>NC_056523.1:313578022-313610095 GCF_019175285.1 Sceloporus undulatus | reverse complement strand
ACACACTATTGCAACATATATATATATATATATATGCAACATATATATATATACAATAGTGTGTATATTTGCAAGAGTTTCCAGTGTGGGGTAGTGGTTTGAGTGTAGGACCACCACTGGGTTCCCAGCTCAGCCCTGGAAGCCCATATATATATGGTTCCTGTTGTTACAGTGTGTCTGTGCAACACAATTGCAACTGCAGCATGTGCAACAATCTTGCCAGGGTGCAAGGCACCCCCAGTTTTCTATCTGCAGCCTTATTTACCCCATGCAATCGTTACTTTTTTATTCCCATTTCCAATCCTTCCTTTTATTATTTTGTTTCTTTCTTCTCACTCTTCCCCCTCCCTTCCTTTCTTCAAGTGCGGTAGAGAAGAGAAAAGGAACCCTCCCTCTCAACCTAACCGGTTAGTCCCTCGAAGCCCCGCCTTTCATTATCGGCCTCGACTCTTGATTGGGCCGGAGGTGGGCTTTTCTGCCTGCCTTCGGCCACGCCCCTCCCTCCCCTGGTCCTGGCTGGTGATTGTGTATGTGTCCGTGCGCGCGCGCCAGAGAGAGGGGGGCGGGTGCGCGCGAGCGCGATCTGGGCAGCGATCAGAAGAACTCCGCTGCAGCCCAAGCGCTGGGCTTATTAGAAGCCGGAAGGAGGACCTCGAGAGGTTGCAGGTTCGAGTCCCGCTTGCGGCAGTAGGGAAAATGCATTTTTATTTTTTAAATTTAATTTAAAATTTAAATTTCTCTCTCTCTCTCTCTCTCTCTCTGTGTGCATTTGCATCGTGGAAAAGGAAACATTTCCTTTCCCCCTCCCATTTCCATTTGCACACAGTGCTGCCTCCTGTCCCCCATTTCATAGTCCTTCCTTTCCAAAGGGAGGAGGGCAGGGGAAGAAAAGCTCCGCTTCCCTCACCTGGATCGTGCCTGTCCTCTTGGAAAGACCCGAAAGAGAGAGACAGCACGGTTCAAATCCTCTTTTCTTTTAATAGAAAACATATCCTCCCCCCCCATTCATTTACTTCTTTATTATTATTATTATTATTATTGCCTCTCCTCCTCCTCCTCCTCCTCCTCCTCGAGGGACAACCATTGCAAACACCGGATCCATGGCGACTGGGATGGTGGAGCCCGTCTATGGACTTTCGGAAGAAGAAGTAAGTCTGGAAATGGGGAGGGGGGGAGGGGAGGCGCGCAGGATTCGAATGGGGAGCCCAGGGTTTTGTTTGCCTTTTCTGCATGCCTCGCCTTTGCCTTGGCTTCTCCTTCCCGCTGCAAAAGGGAGAAGTTTCCTCCATCCCCCCTCACCCCCTTCTCTTCCTCTCCATTGTGGATATGGATGAGGGAGGGAGGGAGGGAGGGGGAGCCTTGGGGGTTGGAAGGATTTGGAGGAGGGGGCTTTGGGTCCCATGCCAAGGAGGGCAAGAAATGGGCACAGTTTTGGGGTCCCTCCATCCCCTCAGCAGCCTGGTTCCCCTCTTTCTCTACTCTGTATATATTGGGGGGGGCTGTGAGGGAGAAGCCTTGTCGAGCTGGGAAGATTGTGGGGGCTTTGGAGTCTTCATGCCAAGGGGGCAATGAATGGCCACAGCTGGGGAGCCCCTTTGAAGGTCTCTCCACCCCCCCCCCCCGAAGCAGTCTTGTTTCCTCTATTATGTATATTTTGGGGGGCATGGCTTGAGTTGGAAAGTGTGTGTGTGGGGGGGGGGGGCTCTGGATCCCATGCCAAGGTGAGCACTGAATGGGCACAGTTTTGGAGTCCCTCTTTCTCTCCCTCAACAGCCTGGCTCCCCCTCTTGCTCTGTTGTGCACATATGGGGGGCTGTGAGGGTGAAGCCTTGTTGAGTTGGAAAGATGGGGGGGGGGGGCTTTGGATCCTATGCCAAGGAAGGTAGCAATGGACACAGCTGTGGAGTCCCTTTTGGGGTCCTTCTCCCCTCCTTTCGGGGTCCCCCCCAACAGCCTGGCTCCCCCTCTTTCTTCACTTTGTATAGATTGTGTGTTTGGGGGTAGGCATGGTGGGTTGTGAGGGAAAAGCCTTATTGAGTTGGAAAGATTGAGGGGGGCTTTGGATCTCATGCCAAGGTGGGCAGTGAATGGGCATAGTTTGGAGCTCCCTCCTTCTCCCCCTCCAACAGCCTTGTTCCCCCTTTTTCTCCATTGTGTATACATTAAAGGGGGCATGGTGGTTTGTCGGGGGAAAAGCCTGCTTTGAGTTGGAAAAATTGAGGGGGGCTTTGGATCACATGCCAAGGCGGGCAATGTATGGGCACAGCTGTAGAGCCCCCCAGTCTTTTTGGGACCCCACAAAAATCTCCCTCCTTTCTTCTCGTCCTCCTTTCCCACCTAAGCCCTGGCCCAGGGCTGGTTGCTTTTCAGTGGACACCATTTATATCTTAGGGGGATCAGTTGGAGGGGATCTTGGAAACACAAGCTTAGTGTTTCCAAGATCAGAAGGAAGGCCATCCAAACCTGGAGGTCCCTTTCTTGCCTGGTGTGTGCATATGTGTGCATATGTGTGTCCATGTGTGTAGGGTAGGGCAGAGTCCAAGAAGTGAACTCAGGGATTCAGGTTTCCAATCTTGATCCCCCCCACCCTTTCCCTTCCAAAGCCTTGGTGGAATCACAGTCAAAATAAATACAAGGGAGAGGGATCCATTGTGAAGAGGTGGAGGAGGAGATGAAAGGGAGGGAGATAAAGAGATCCTGGGGCTTTGTCCCTAACAGGTTCTGCTTCCTTGCAAAGCTAGGAGGGCTTAGGAAGAACCACTAAGGAGAGCTAGGAAAAAGGAGGGGGTAGTCAAAGGAGAGATGGCTTGCTTCTTTCTTTCTTTCTTTCTTTCTTTCTTTCTTTCTTTCTTCTTTTTTTGAATTCACACAGGCAGGTGGATTGGGGCATTGAAAGGGATGGCTCACATCTCTTCCATTGCCTCCTCCCTATTCTTAAAAAGGTAGGAGTGCAGAGATGCCTGTGTTTCATGCTAGTCTGCAGTTTGGCACACATCTCAGTCAGTGTTGTTGTGCATATCTTCAAAAGCATCCTTCCCAGGAATGTGCCCCCTTTTCCATTAAGATGCCTTGCATTACTTGGTGAATCAGAGCAAAGCAATGAGGAGCATCTCTCTCACTGTCTCACACTCTTGTGGATGTGTGCGTTTTATGTGCCTACACAGTATATATTCTTTCAAAGGAAGGGAGTGATGACAGAGTGTGACCAGAACATACTTCCCAGAAAGATGGAATTTTCTTCTAATTGCAAAGATGATTGATGTGTGTGTCAGAAAAGTGCCACTTCGGTTGTGGAGTGGGGGGGGGGGGGGCGGGCAGATCTGCTCTAAAATGGACACAAAAGGCTCACTTGTGCTTTGGTAGCAAGATATTTGGTTGGGATGTTGGGTACCTTTATGCAAAAAGATGTATAAGCGAAATGATTTCGCCCCTCAACTGCCATTTAAGCTTTTGCTTTGAAACAGGCATACACACAAAACCATACCAGGATGAGTCTCGGAAAGTGGCTTTGTTTGAATGAGGCAAGCCCCCAACACAACTTTTTCTTCCTTTTCTTTTTAAATCACTGCTTGGCAAGTGATGTGCCAGGGAGCAGTGAATGGGAGGGAGAGAGACTGGCACAGATGCTGGGAACAGAGAGGCAGCAGGCAGGAAAGCGTGTGCCAAGTGAGTAGGAGTGGTTATTTCTTTCTGTCTCTCTGTATATATACAGAAGACATGGAGGGGATTTGTCAGCTGGTGCCTCTTAGTTCTCAGTGGGACAGTATTTTGGTACTCTTGGCTGCCATCATGTACATGCTTACCTGGGAGTAGGCACCAAAGAATATATATTTGCTAGAAGGATTAAATTAAATAGATCTTTGGCCCTTGCCTCCCCCAAATGATCTACATTCAAATGTGTTGAAAGCATTCTTTAACTAAAGATATGTCCATGTTAGTCTGTAGAATCAGTATGCAGAGAGATCTTGTAGCACCTTTGAGACTAACTGAAAGAAAGAAGTTAGCAGCATGAGCTTTCGTTGACTTAAGTCTACTTTCTCAGATGCATATGGCTTAAACTAAAGATGAATTTATTTATTTAACTTCATTTCTATGCTGCCTTCCTCCCAGGAAGGGGACGATTTATGAGATAGAAACATCTGAAAAACAGTAAAAATTTAAAAGCAATTAAAATCATCTATTTAAAACAATAAAAAGTCAACATAAAACATACAAAGTTAAAAACAAAGCTAAAACACATGCCCCATATAAAACACCCTATCCTGATTATATGTTAAAAGGCTTGCTTAAATAAAAATACAAATAATTTAAAAAGTATTCAGCTTGGGGACTTTCTGGCTGCGGCTGCTGTCGTTATTGATATTATTGTGAAAGAGGGGGGCTTATTTCTGGGTAGAAATATTTTACTGCTGATATTTGTCATGTTTAGAAATCAGTTTAACTGGTGTCTTAATATAATTTATATTTTAATAAGTAATGTGTCACGTTTTTGTTCTGGATTGTGTTGGAAACCCACATTGCATCCCAGTGCTTGGGAGATAAAATGTATTCAAGGGTATAGAGAATTGTATTGTTTGTCTTCATGGTTGGACTAGTCCCTTTTTTCCACCTCTGTGCTTCTGTTTGTATTTCTTTCCAAGCAGTAGTGATAGAGACAAAGCTGTCAGCACCTGCCCATTTTCAATTTCATGCAGAATACATGGGTGAATATCTAAATGTTCCTTAATGAGATGTTGTGTTATCTTGAACTAGAAAGCTGGTATAGCTGGAGATTAGAAAGAGCTCATAGAATCATGGAGCAGATCTGTAGGCAGGTTTAGTGTACATTTTAAAACCCAAATATTGGCTTAATGGGACCAGATCCCCTCTGATCACGGAAGTTAAGAAGGGTCAGCCCTGATGAGTACTTGGATGGGAGACCAACAACCAATGCGAGTTGCTATAGGCTATATTTCATAGGAACGAACTGGTCAAACCACCTCTGAGTATTGCTTGTCTAAGAAAACCCTGTTAAATTCATGGGGGCGCCATAAGTTAACAGGTGACTTGAGGGGACACACACAAACACATCGTGGTGTGAATACCCGTATATACTTGACTATAAGTCGACCTCATGTTTAAGTTGAAGGCAGGTTTTGGGGCCAAAATTATGAGTTTTGATATGACCCTTGGATAAGTCGAGGGTAAAACTTAGGGACATGCAACAAAGGATCTAAATGATGAAACAATGGAAAACAATGCCAAAGAACCTACAATATTCTGGCAGGCATAAAGGTTTTGGCTCACTAAATGCTGGATGGAAAAGAGCAGGGGGAGGTCGGTGCTCCCAGAACAGATTGCACTCTTGCCTTTCACCAGGGGATGGTTTTCTTTTTAATAAGTGTTAAAGTATAGTATTTACATTGACTCGTGGATAAGTCGACCTAGGTTTTTGGAGTCAATTTTTTGACTAAAATTTCTAGACTTATACATGAACATATACAATAATTCAGTTAGCATTTAAGAATGGCCAAATTGCTTTATAACATGGAGATAAACTACTAAACAGTACAGCTCAGTTCCCATTGATTTGGGGTTGTTTTAGTGAGGAAGACATGGATGCAGGAGATCACTGGTGAATGTGGAAGTGTCAGATAACCATTTTTCCTTGCTTTTATTTCAGTGCTAGTTGTATAAATTGACCTAATAATTATATCATTTATTGACCTGACAAGTGCCATCCTATAAGTGCCAAAGTCAAGTATGTACCATTGAGTTCAACTTGGTTTACTCCTAGGTAAGTCGGTACCTGCTCTTCATATCTGTTCTTCATATGTATCTGTTCTTCATGTGTAGGCTATGGTCCCACATGGAAACTACACTCTTTGCCTCACAGGAGGAATGTCATTGCACATCCCAGAAAACTCTAGCCCCAGAGAATGAGCTTTCCTATTCCCTCCCCAATTCTTCTTTCTTTTGTGTCATGTCCCAACCAGATAGTGAGGCTGGTGGTGTCAGCAGCAGTACTAGTAATAAGGTTTCAGCAATGCATAGAGTGGAACTCTTTCTCTGTTTTTGGGTAATCTTTATGGCACTGGGGCTGGGTGAAGTTGCCAGTGATAATTTTTTAGGTGACAGAAAATCTTGGCTAGAGTTTCTAACTTGCTATTTCCAACTCATTTGGGTTCTGTTTTATGCTCATAACACAGAGGGAGCAAATTATATAGGTTTCTCAAATGAGAGAAGGGAAAGCATTTCTGGGTTGGGAATAATATTAGGAAGTTCCATGTCAAGTCTGATTCTCTGTATGTTGACAGTGAAATAAGACAAATTAAACTAAGGTGGCATTATTTCTGACTGAGTGTGTATAGGATTACTGATTTAGCATAGGGTCCAATACACACTTTCCTGAGGGTACAGTATATCTCATATAGTTGAATGGTGCATATTTTTGAATAGAAACAAATCCCCTCGGTTAGAGCATGCTGCTTCAGAGTTGCAGTCATTGGGTTTCCCCCAGCTTTTTGAGTGAGTTCCCAGTATCTGATGGCTGCAGATTTTAAAAATTGCCATCAGCCAATCTGACATTTGCTTATCTCTGGGGGAAGTTATGAAATTGATTTTTAGAGCAAAGGGATTTTGTTCCATATGAAAAATTCCAATAGCTGAAACGTGGCACTCAATCCTTGTTCCTTGATTAAAAAAAAGAAGAATGTCTAATCATCTCTTTGCTATTATTTTTTACCATCTCTAGGCCAAAGATTGTTTCTGCTGACATACAATCTTGCAAGAATCTTTGGGTGTTGCTGCATCCAAATTCCATGCAGTTCTTCATTAACCATTAAGGAATAAAATCCATACCTGATAACAGTTCAGAAGTTAGACTATATAGATGCTTTCAGTATAGGAATCAGGGTTAAGGTTAGTTTCCTTGTCTTTGAAGAGGTGGCTGGTCACAATGCCAGTTTGCACAAAAGGTGAGTATTTTGTATAACTGTCCTTTGATGACCTTTTCTTCATGTTTGCTCTAGGTATTTAGGTCAGGAGCAAGAAGTCTTAAGCCAAATATTCTAACTAGTGGTCACCTTAGTTGCCAACTCAGATAAGAGTTGGCTTGATAGAGCTTGTCCACTAAAACAGTAGTTTTCTAGCTTTGGTCTTCCAGATGTTTTGAACTTCAGCTCCTAGAAGCCATTTAGGTTTATATCAGGGATGGGGAATCTGTGGCAATCCAAATGTTTTGGACTGCTGTTCATGCATTTCTTTATCATTACCCATGCCAGTTGGAGCTGTTGGGAATTTTAAGCCAAAACATCTGTGAAAGGCCAAAGAGTTATTTCTTTTGGTTTATATTTCCAGCACAATCATAGTCATGTCTGTACAGAAGTAAGTTCTCCTAAATACAGTGGGATTTGCTCCAAGGCAATATTCTAAGTGAGAACCACTATGATGTGGAGGTTTGAGTGTTGGACTATGGCTCTGGAGACCAGGGTTTGATTCCCAGCCATGAAACCCACTGGGTGACTTTGGGTAAGTCTCAGCCTCAGGGGAAGGCAATGGCAAATCTCCTCTGAACAAATCTTGCCAAGAAAACTTTGTGTTAGGTTTGCCATTAGTTGGAAAGAACTTGAAGGCACACAATAACAACAATATATTGAAGGCAGGGAGGTAGGTTGTCAAGTTTTCCACACACAAAAGTATTGGAAAGACTCTGCCCATCTGTATATGAACCTTACTTAGGCTGTGGGAATTGTGAGGGGATGGAGGTGGGTGTTGAAGGTATCCCATTAGTGCTTCAGTTTTTATTTCCATGGCAAAATAGGTTGCCACCTTCTGGTGAGCTTGCATGGCAGGAGGTGGGATTGGATGGCCCTTGTGGTCTCTTCTAACTATGAATCTGTGAAACTCCAGGCATTTGTCTTCCCTGAACTGAGGAGGATGGTGTGAATCATCTCTTGCATAGATGTAGCTCATGGCCTGGTGTGTTTCTCTGCTGTGTGTCCTGAAACATCTGCACTGCCCTGAAAAGCCAATGTAGACAAAGCTGAACCAGCCATTCTTCTAGCTCAGGAGAAAAAAGTTCTGGAAGTGGTTCAGGCTCCCAGGCTCCTCATCTAGTAAGCCGAAACCAAGCCCCCCTAAATATTGGGAACCTTTGTGATTTGCCTTTGAAAGAGATGTCTTCCAAACTGTGACCCACTTGCCAGGCCAGCTCAAGACTAGTCAGGAACCTGTGAACCAGGCCTGAGTAAGGCCTCCTTAACTCTGAGAAGAACAGAGCTTCTAAGTGATGTCCTGGCTCCCATGAGATTTTCATCTCTTGTGGGAACTCTTAAACCCTTGCAGTCCTCATGATCATAAGATAAGAAGTTCATTTGGCAAGCATGCTGCTCAGCCTTGCTGTGCCAGCCACAACCACAGTAGATGAGCACGAGCATTAGGCAGACCAGTGTGCTGTGTTGGGGATCAGTGTGTTGTCAATATGGTTGGGGCCCACTCATCAGATCAAAAAATATGGGATTTGGGTCATCTCAATATTTGTTCATATTCAAGCTGAACATGAGTCAGCAGTGTGATGTGGCAGCCAAGAAAGCCAACGCGATTCTTGGTTGCATCAATAGGAATAGATCAAGGGAAGTGATAGTACCACTCTATTTTGCTTTGGTCATGCCTTACCTGGAATACTGTGTCCAGTTCTGGGCACCGTAATTCAAGAAAGATGTTGACAAACTGGAACTTGTCCAGAGAAGGGCAACCAAAATGGTGAAAGGTCTAGAGGCCATGCCCTATGAGGAGCAGCTTAGGGAGCTGGGAAAGTTTAGCCTAATGAAAAGAAGGTTAAGAAGGGGCATGATAGCCATGTTTAAATATTTGAAGGGATGTTATATTGAAGAGGGAACAGGCTTGTTTCCCATGGCTCTAGAGATTAGGACAAGGAGCAGTGGATTCAAACTACAGAAAAAGAGATTTCAACTAAATCTCAGGAAGAACTTCCTGATGGTTAGAACTGTTCAACAATGGAATGTGCTGCCTTGGAGAGTGGGGCGGGGGTCTCCATGGAGTTTTTTAAACAGAGTTTGGATGGCCATCTGTTGGGGGTGATTTGATTGGCGTTCCTGCATGGCAGGGGGTTGGACTGGATGGGCCTTTTGATGTCTTCCAACTCTATGATTCTATATCACCTCAATACAAGACCAATATTAAGATCTCAAAGATGGTGTGTGCAATAGATGGATTCAATATGCTGATTAAGCTTCTTGGACATAGCTGTTTCTGTGCTCATATAGAGAACATGACCCTAGAATGTGTCTGTTAGAGTTGGACATTGCAGGGTTATGTTGGTGGACAGGTTTTATGTTGGGCGTCTGTGGCTGCACTTATTGTCTGCAATGATTGCTTTGCTTTGAAGGAACTTGAAAGTGTTACTTAATTTATTTAGAATATTTATATCCTAAGGTGAATCTATCCTGGAGTTATCCCCTTAGGGTCACCATAAATCTGAAGGACTTGAAGCCAGACAACAGAAATTTATATCCAGCTCTTCAGCCACAATGGCTCTCAGAGGGTTTACAAATTGTTAGTTTGACAGTTCCCTGTCCTCAGGCTTTCAGTCTAAAAAGGCAAGGGAAAGGGAATGGCAGTGGGGGAGTGGATTAAGTCCAGCAGATACTGCTGGTTCTTCTCAGCCTCCGGGGCAGGGGCAGTTGGGATGGAAGGAAGGAAACCACTGATTTAAACTGAGGTATCCATACAACTGTTTCAGTCTAAGATAACTGAAATAGTTGGATGTACAAGAGATACATCCAGTTAGAGACAAATGGATACACCATAGATGGTTATGGATTAGAATTTCAAAAAGTTTTGGATTAGAGATCTCAGAATTCCTCAACTAGGGTCTAATCTGCACTGCAGAAATAATTCAGTTTGGCACTGGTTTAGCTGCCATGGCTCATTGCTATGGAATTCTGGGATTTGTAGTTGTGGCATAGACTACTAAATATTTCACAAAATAACAGTTCCAGAAGCACTGAGCCATGACAGTTAAAGCAGTGTCAAACTGCATTAATTCTGCAGTGCAGATTAGACCTAGGACAGCTACTATGATGACTTCCCCAAGCCATCTACATTGAGAGCAATACTTTGAGGGAATGCAAACTTTTCTTTGTCATCTGTATTCTCCTCCCCACGCCACTTTGTTAGAAAGTGGAAGGTGTTTACATTTGGGGTTGTTTGCAAGAAGTCAGGCTGCAAAAGATATCTTATCAACTTTTACTTTAGTAAGCTGGTACAGTTGGCATAGGCCAGCCTTCACAAGAACAGCCAAAAGACTTGTGGCACTTATCAATAAACAAGAAAAGAGCCACAAGATTAATTTTGAGTTTTCTCCAACAGAGAACAAGGAAACTAAATGTAAAATTTGGAACAGAGAGCAGCTCTCAAAGTATGTATGGAATGCTCATTAGGAGTTCATTTGACTGTCCATGACAGACCCCTTTCTGTTGGCTTGTTGGCAGATAACTAGTATCTTTGGTGGATAGCAGGATTATCATTGGTAATAAAATTATCATAGCAACTTTGGCTGAAA
Organism: Sceloporus undulatus; assembly: GCF_019175285.1. Classification (NCBI taxonomy): domain Eukaryota; kingdom Metazoa; phylum Chordata; class Lepidosauria; order Squamata; family Phrynosomatidae; genus Sceloporus; species Sceloporus undulatus. The sequence continues at coordinate 313,599,531 of NC_056523.1, read as the reverse complement.
CATAAATCAGTGGCTTTCATAGTGTCCTGGAAAACCCTGGCATTCCTATCAGATTTCTAAAATTTTAAGATAATTAACCATGGTCTCAGGAGTGTTTGCTCATCACCACTGAAAAATGAAAATATGTTGGGACATGTTAGTTTGTATTCTACATTAACAGTGTGTTAAATACATCTCTTCTTGGATAGGTGTGTCAGTGGGAAAATGATCCCACAAAGGTAGATGTTTTGAAAACTGTCAATTTAAACAACTGATAACAGTGAAGACTCTGTTCCTTCCAGTATCTGACAAGAGACAAGAGTTTTGTGATGTAGTGAACAGAGCACTGATTTGGGCAATCTCATGTTCATGTCTCTGCTCCATTGGAAATTCATCAGCTTTCACCCAATGGCTGTTAGACTTAAATGCTTCACAGGATAACTGTGAGGATAAGTTGTGAAAGTGGGCCAAGTATGTAGTTCTGAGTCCCTAAAGTCAAGTTGTTGTGAGTTTTATCAGTATATGACACTAATTCCTGGCTGGGGTTGACAAGAATTATAATCCCAAATGTTTGGATGACAACAGGGCTTTCTTTGGCTTTTATATTTATATTTTGAGAATTCTCCTGACTGACCAGTGTAAAAGCTGATGAGTGCCCCAACAGACTAAGTATTCAGGGTACATTTCACTGAATTTTCATTGCAGTTCCACAGCTGTGCCATTTTGTTCTAACCAGATTGAAAGACCATGATGTGGTATGTGTGTGTCTGTATGTGTACTGTAGATGCCTGCTTAGTTCATAATTCCCAGGACAAGATAATTTTGGGGGAGTGGTAGAGGGGGGACAAAATGTTTTTATGCATGAGGCAAATGGAGGAAGCATTCCATAGATCTATGATGAAGGCAGAATGAAACCAGTAGTATATGTCTCCGCTCATGATCTTTGCTTATTCTAAGTCCTGGCAAGACTGTATATAGAAAAACAGCAACCATTTAAGTCTCTTCTCCCATCATCATATCAGGGTGGGAGTTGTGTAGCCCTCCAGATGTGATTGAGCTGCAACTTCCAGTATTATTAACAATGCTTCTGGGAGTTTCAGTCCGGCAACATCCAGAGGGCCATATGATCCTAGTCTAATATAACCAGAGCTCAGAAAATCTAGAATCCTCAGCCAGTGTGGTGGCTGGCAATTATAGTCCAAAAAAGTAACATTTCCAAGTTGCAGACAACTCTGTGTCTTTCCCCAGTCTGCTACGCACCACTAAATGCTATCTAGCCAGCAGCAACAAATACGCAGTAGAAGCATATTAGGAACCATGGTACATTTTATTTGCCCTTATAATGTCTATCAAGGCAGGGCTGCTGTGCTTCTAACAACATTTAATTCTATCCTCGACTGCTTGGAACAAAGTCCAGTAGGTGTCCAGTAATCTGATGATCAGCCAGCACGTCTCCTGGATTTATTGACTCTGAATTAGCCGAAAGCTCCTGTCGTGGCTCCAGCAGTTCATTTTAACTGGTTCTCTATTGTACTGTGAATTGTAAAAAGTGCAGGGAAGACTTATTTTACGGAAGTTCCTGTTTCTGTTCCACCAAGGCCTCTTCCTAAGCTGAAAAGGTGACAATCTACTGTTGCCTTCCTAAATTTGCACCCACCCAATATGTTGATTTACTGTGCCAATCATTTGCAGCATTCCCATTGCCTGGGATGATAAAACTTGCAGTCCAGCATCATCTGGAGTGTGGATAAGTGTTGAATTTTTGCATTGGGGAACATGAAAAGAAGTCCTGCTAGAGCAGATTAGTGGGCTATGTAATCAACCATCCTGTTTTCAACAGTGGTCAGGCCCCTGTGAAACCCATAAGAAAGGTGAGAAAGATAGTAGCTCTTGTGTGTTTGACCTTTTGGGCTGGCTTTTGCATAGAATATTTGCAACTTTCAAGACCAAAATACACAGTATTCATAGTAGTAAAAAGGTGATCTACATACTACCTTATGACATGAGCTAGTCTCTGTCTGCAGTATATGTTGTTTACCTTCACTGAATCATAAAGTATATTGCTCCTTTGCCAAGATGCATAATTTTTCCACAAAGCTTAGGAGACAAATGTTTAGGACCCAGAATGCCAGCAAGTGTTAGCTTAAAGCTCTTACTGCTGTAACAAAGCCTCAGAAGATGCATATTGGCCTTTTAAAATGGGAAAAACAGCATACATAAAACAGGAGTATCTTGCGGAAGAAAGCATGGCTTCCTCAGGGAGCCCAAAAGTACTGGATTTAGGATCCTAGATTTGTTTGAATTTGGGCTCAAGGCCTGAGGGTTCTCCACCTTGCAATAAACAGTACTGCTGTACATAGACAAAGGCACTGATGTGATTGTAAGGCAAATTCCTAGGTACCTAAGGTTACAGTAGTCTGCTGTGGATGCTGTGTAGTGAAACCTTTATGGTTTTGATTCCTTTTCTGTCTGCGATGGCTACTTGGGTACTATCATACCCAGTGGGTATCATACTCAGTATGAAACCCAGTGGGAAGAACCTGAAGACCTGTATAACAATTTTCAGTTACTGGAGGGTTTGTTGCTCTGTGCCTTCAAGTGTTTACCGACATTTAGCATCCCTAAGGCAAACCTATTACAGAGTCTTCTTGGCAAAATTTCTTCAGCCATTTCCTTCCTCTGAAGCTGAGCAAGTGTAACTTGCCCACTGCAATCTAGGGAGTTTCAAAGTCAAGCAGGGATTTGTACCCTAAGAGCCAGCCTAGTGTAGTGTTTTCAGCATTGGTCTATAATTCTGGAAACCAGGGTTCAATTTCTGCTTGGCCATGAAGCCCACTGGGTGACCTTAGCCAAGTCACATGCTCTCATCCTCCGGGGGGGGGGGAGGCAATGGCAAAACCCCTTTGAATAAACCTTGCCAAGAAAACCCCATGATAGGGTTGCCATAAGTTGGAAATGACTTGAAGGCACACAACTTGAAGGCTTGTAGATTCTTTTTGTACAATATTGCCAAAATCCGACCATATCTCTCCGCCTCTACTGCCAAGATCCTGGTCCATGCCCTAGTGATCTCACGACTTGATTACTGTAACGTCCTCCTGGCTGGGCTTCCTCTTTCTCACCTCCGTCCTTTAATCTCTGTTCAGCATTCAGCTGCACGCATTATCACTTCCACCCACCTCGCTGACCACATCTCTCCTGTGTTGGCATTGCTTCACTGGCTCCCCCCCCCCTTTCTGCATTCAGTATAAGCTCCTGCTGTCGACATTTAAAGCCCTCCATGGACTGGCCCCTCCTTACTTATCAGACCTTCTTTCTCCTCACCTTGCCACTCGGTCCCTCCGTTCTCGTAGTCAAGGTCTGCTGTCTCAGCCCAGGATTTCCTCTGCCCCATCCCGGACTCGCCCCTTTTCACTTGCTGCCCCTCACTCCTGGAACCTTCTTCCCCCACAAGCAAGAACCATCACTGCTGGGTTCTCGGTGAAGGACCAGCCCAGGTTAGGTGGGCAGGGGGTGTGTGGCCTTGATACATAGGAACACCTTGTCCCTCACCAGGAACCACATCCGACAGACGTCCTATATCGAGTGTATTTACCTGACCCTAAAGGCGAGGGACAGTCTAGGGATTCTGTTGGTGTATTGGCCACCCCGTGCGCTAACGGACTCCCTTAACGAGCTGACACAGCTGGTCGCAGAGCTGATGCTGGAGACGCCCAGGCTACTTGTCCTGGGTGACTTCAACATCTCCCTCACGGCCAGCTATGTTCCATCCGGTGCGGCTCGGGAATTCATGGATACCATGGCGGCCATGGGCCTGTCCCAGCTGATTGTGGGTCCTACGCATTCTGCGGGTAATACTCTTGATTTGGTCTTCTGTTCTGTTCGGATGCGGAAAATCAGTGGGTGGAAATAACTAATATTTCCCCCCTGTCATGGACGGATCATTTCCTGGTGGAGGCAAAAATCAAGGTCTCTACCCAGATCCCCCCCGGGGGTGGTGGACCTATTAGGATGGTCCACCCTTGAAGGCAGATGGAACCCAAAAGGTTCCAGGAAGCCCTAGAGGGATACATGGTTGGAAGTGACGGCGATTCTGTTGATGCCCTGACTGGAATACCGGTCTCTCTAGGGCTATACACAGTATCGCTCCCAAGCACCCTCTCAGACCCGCTTCCAAGCGTAAGCCCTGGTATACGGAAGATCTCCGGGCAAGGAAGCGGGAACTGCGACGGCTAGAGTGCCGTTGGTGGAAACACCTTCGCTTAGATGACAAGGCTCTCCTAGACCAACTGTTAGAGGACTACGGAGAGGCAATATGAGCAGCTAAGAACTCGTTCTATGGTGCTCGTGTCGCGTCTGCGGAGTCGCGTCCAGCAGAGTTGTTCAGGGTGGTCAGGGAGCTGACTCAGCTCCCTCCCGCCCCGAACCAAATCCTTGAACCTTCTAAGGCCTGCTGCGACCAATTTAATAACTTCTTCGTGGATAAAACCTCTCGGATAAGCGAAGGTCTTAACGCCGACATTCGTGCAGATCCTAGTGTAGAGGCGTCCAGAGCCTCCGTGGACTCCATTAAACTGGATCGGTTTGAGTTGGTAAGTACTGATGATGTGGACAAGATCCTCGGAAGTGTTCGGAAGACAACCTGCTCTCTTGATCCCTGCCCCTCATGGCTAGCGGCTCAGGGGGGACCGGCAGTAACTTTATTGTTGCGCAGGATTATTAATACATCTCTGAGGGAAGGGCAATTTCCATCTGATCTAAAATTGGCCATTGTAAAACCTTTATTAAAAAAGCCCTCCCTCGACCCCCTGGTACACAATAATTATCGGCCAGTCTCGCTGCTGCCATTTTTGGGGAAGGTGATCGAGAGGGCGGTTGCAATCCAGCTTCAGGCGGTCTTGGATGAAACGGATTATCTGGACCCATTTCAAACTGGCTTTCGGGCGGGTTACAGGGTTGAGACGGCCATGGTCACCTTGGTCGATGATCTCCGTCTGGGCATCGACAGGGGAAGCGTGTCCCTGTTGGTGCTCTTGGACATCTCAGCGGCTTTCGATACCATAGACCATGGTATCCTTCTGGGGCGCCTGGCAGAGGTGGGAATCGGGGGCACTGCGCTCCAGTGTTTCCGGTCCTACCTCTCTGGGAGGTCCCAGATGGTGCAGCTGGGAGACGTGTGCTCCGATGAGAGGGCCCTTAAAACTGGGGTCCCTCAAGGAGCCATTCTGTCTCCCATGCTATTTAACATTTACATGAAACCGCTGGGAGAGATCATCCGGAGACATGGGGCGCGGGGTTATCAGTAAGCTGATGACACCCAAATAATCTTCTCTATGTCTCCGACTGATGCAGTGACTGAGGATGGCGTCTCTCCTCTCGTGGCGTGCCTGGAGTCAGTAATGGGCTGGATGAGGGAAAACTGACTCAAGCTGAATCCAGAGAAAACGGAGGTACTTATGATAGGTTCCCCTGGTCCAGGAATGGCGGTGATTCCACCTGCCCTGAACGGGATCACGCTTCCTGTGAAGGACTCCGTGCGCAGTCTGGGGGTGCTTCTTGACTCGTCGCTTCACCTGACTGCTCAGGTGAATGCGACGGTCAAGAACGCCTGTTATCAGCTTCGGCTTATTCGCCAGCTGCGCCCATACCTGGCCCAGAGGGACCTTGAAACCGTGGTACACGCTCTGGTAACCTCGAGATTGGATTTCTGCAACGCACTCTACATGGGGCAACCCTTATACCAAACCCGGAAGCTACAAATGGTACAGAACATGGCAGCCAGGCTGATCACTGGTACTTCCAGGGCCAGCCATATTACACCGGTGCTAAAAGACCTGCATTGGCTGCCTATTCGCTTCCGGGCACAATATAAGGTGTTGGTGATTACCTATAAAGCCCTAAATGGCCTGGGCCCAGGATACCTGAAGGACCGCCTCTCCCCATACATTCCGCCCCGCACCCTCAGAACTTCTGGGCAGCAACTACTTAGGGTTCCAGGGGCTAGGCTTACCTCCACCACGAGGAAGACATATTCCATCGCCGCCCCGGCCCTTTGGAACACGCTGCCCACAGAGCTCCGCTCGGCCACCTCCCTGGCCCAATTCAGAAGGGATCTAAAGACCTTCCTATTCCATGCTGCATTCCCCGACTAAAGTCCCAATTGGTCTCCCTTCCTCTTTACTGGCAAGAAGACTGGCTAACGGGGTTTTATTCTGTTTTTATTGTATTTGTATATATTTTGATGTATGTGATTATTGTTCTGTTTATTGAATGATTTTACCTTGCTGTTAACCGCCCTGATCTTTGGAAGGGCGGTATAAAAATAAAAATTTTATTTATTATTTATTTTAACCAGCTTCAAAACGGAGTTGAAAACCATCCTGTTCAGAGAAGCCTTCTCAGGCATTGCATAATTGTTGCTTACTATTTTATGTTCTTTTGGTGCCTGTTTATCAAACCATTTCCTGTATTGCTATGTACAGTGCGGCCGCGCCATACATGGGCGCGCCATACGCAGCCTTGAGCATATGCGCTCGAGATGTTGATGCTAATAATAATAACAACAACACACGCTTCCAGAGTTCTAGTCCAACACTCAAACACGACACCACACCAGCTCTCAATGGAGACATGTAATGGCTGATAGTAGATACAAGGGGACTGTTGATGCATATTTTCTTCTTCTCAAAAATATTATTTGTAATTCTTTAAAAAGTCACAGGAGAGCAAAAATGTTTCTGTTGACTGTACTACTCAGAATATGTCATGCCTGGCAGATAATACTATGAGAGTGAAAGAAAGACCAGGGAAGGTTCTCTCTCATACACACACACACACACACACACACACACATATAAAAATATTGCAAAAGGAAGTATATGCTAACAACTGCTCTGTTGTGGTTTCTTTTAAAAAAATAGCTGGCAAGTTTACCAAGAGGAGGGGAAAAATAATGTGCGTTTTAAATGGAAAACAATGTTATGACAGCCGGTTTTGACACTGTTCCCTTTCCAAATTATGCAGTTTTCAGAGCATGGTGTCACCGTCACTGAAGCTGAGGCACTCTTGAGTTGCTATGCTAGAGTTGTTTGGGCACACCATTGCCATGACTGATGTTACACCACCACAAGGTGTTTTGTACTTGCTGTTGCTTAATTTTGTTCCTTGTGCAATGAACTGGAGGATCAGGGTGATAATTTATGAGAATTAGCAGATGATTAGCAACCATCTTCAGGGTTGCTTAGTGACACATCCAGAGAGATTACTCAGGTACTTGGCATCTGCAAAATCCTGATGTTGATGCTGATGTGTGAGACTGAATGGAATGCAGTTTACTACTCTACAGTCTGACATGCCACTATGGATACGGGAATGACAGGCCTGGGCAAGATTATCCTGTGGGGTTATTCTGGTCCCCTGTGGAAGAAAGAAAATCGTGTCGGCATGTCGGTGATGGGAGAGGTGGGGATGTAATACATGCCTCTTTAACTACGCTCATATTGCTGTTTTTTGTGAACGTAAGCATGCTCATGAGAGCTGATATGGAATTTGCACTGTTGTAGACTACTGGAGCCAGCCAGCTGGATAAGGCCTCTTGACTGTGGAGATTGCTAGAAAAGTTCTGTTGGGGAAAAAGTTTTGCGTACTACTGAAGGAAAGAAGAGCTAAGGGAACAAATAGGATTAGAAAAGATGCAATTAACAAAAAAGAATGAAGGAAGCCTTTTGGAGGAGCATCAGAAAGAAAGGAATATCAGAGAGCCAGAAGGATATAAAAATTTGAGCATGATTATAGCTATGATCAGGGATCGAATCCCAGCTGAGCCATGGAAACCCTCTGTTTGACCTTGGGCAGGTCACCACAATCTTTTAATCTCTGAGGAAATCAAAAGCAAGCCCCCTCTGAACAGATATTTCCAAGAAAACCCCATGATAAGTTCTCTTTAGGTTCGCCAAGAGTCAGAAATGACTTGCAGGCACACCACAACAATAATCAGAAAGATGAGGTGGTACAGTTAAATACAGTGGAGGTGTATATGTGTGTATCTGAGAGTTTGTCTGTTTTTCATTGGCCTTGGATTAAATCTTCTCACATTTCCCACATCTTAATTGCTGCCTTTTTAAAAAGGTGGTGAAAGTGTGAAGAACATGGGAAGCTGGCTGCTAGAAAGGCCTTTCTGCTCCATGGTACTCTTCAATTCTGGTCTGTGTGGCTCATTTGAGGAACAGGAAAGGACTCTTTTAATCTGCACACATGCCCAGTGTGGTGGTGTGAACATGTGTGGGAGGGAATCCATGAACTGGCTGTAATTAATACTGAATGAGAGGGCATAGTTTGTGGGAAATCGCAAGTCTGGAACACAGAAAATCCTGACCCTCTCCTATTTTTTTTTAAATACAGTAAATCTTTGAGCAAGCTGTCAGTGAACTGCTTCCAGTTCACTCCATCACTGTCATCCTTCACTGAGTCCTTAGCATAGAGGCAGCTATGCCTTTCTGAGTTAGATACACCCAAATATCAAGGTTTATTGGATGTTACTGTGGGCCCTTGGTATCCACTGGGGTTTGTTTCCAGGACTGCTAGTAGGTACCAAAATGCATGGATGCTCAAGTCCAATTTTTATATACAGTGGTGTAATAGATGCAAAATCAAGGTTTGCTTTTTGGAATGTATATATATATATATATATATATATATATATATATATATATATATAAAAACGTTTTCAAGCTATGGATGATAATGAATCTGTGGAGATGGAGGACCAACTTGTATTAGGTGGGTAATAATAACCACCTAATAGGTAGAATCATACAAGCCACTCTATTTCTATTACCATGTATGAATGTGAGAGCTGGAAAGTTAAGAAAGCAGATAGGAAGAGAATTAATTCATTTGAGATATGCTGGAGAAGAGTGCTGAGGTTACCATGGATCGCCAAGAAGTGAAACAAATGGGTCCTAGAGCAGATCAAACCAGAAATCTCTCTGGAAGCCAAGATGACTAGACTGAGGCTGTTGTACTTTGGCCACATCTTGAGGAGGCATGACTCACTGGAAAAAATAATAATGCTAGGAAAGGGAGAGGGAAGCAGAAAGAGAGGAAGGCCACATACTGGATGGATGGACTCTATTAAAGAGATCATGGGTATGACTTTGCAGGACCTGAGCAGAGTAGTGGAGTCTTGGAGATGTCTCATCTACAGGGCTGCCATGGGTTGAGATCAACTCAAGAGTGGATAACAACAATAAAATAGCATCCAGTACCTTGACATTCTGGTAAGAAAGTGGTAAAAAAATTTAACCTTTCCTTTCAGTCAGAATATAAAGAAGTACAGCTTTTCTTGCCTTCCTGCTAAAGGGCACCCACATAATATGCTTGTTTGCAAACACTTTGGATGTATTGATAATGTTCCATCTGCATGTGTACAAAGGAAACATTTTTTACAAGTACACCTTTGGGAAAACACAGTAGCCTGCAGCAGTCTGTTGGAAACGGTTGCAGTGAACCTGGCTGGAAAAACTCTGGGACTACCTGGGGCAGGTTCTATGCTTTTTATTTTTACCTCACTGATTGATTACAACAGGGGAAAAGATGTCTGTTTACTCCTTTCGAACGCTGAGAATAAGCAAATCCATAATATCCTCTGAAGATGCTCCTGAAGCTGGCTTTATGGGCTTTATTCCTCCATCCCTGTCCACATGGGAATTCCCACATGGGGAAAGTGAATGGGGAGTGAAGCCAAGTGAACTCAGTTGGTGTTTTGAGTCCCAAAGCCAGATACTTGGCGGAAAATGCCAGCTGAAGAAACTTCAGGAAAAAAGCGTCACAGGAATGACTACACTCTCATATGTCATATGAGTCGCAGGGGAATTGATAGGTGGTGAAATCTGCCCCCAGAACAGGTTTTCAATTCCTGTTAAAAGAAGATGTGAGATTTTCTGATGCTATGGCTTGAAAGGGGATAAGCAACAAGCTAAATGATGAGCTGCTAACAGAGCCCTCTTCTAAGGAAAAGTACACCCTCCAACACAAAAGTCTAGGGTCTCTTTAACATTGCACAGTTCTAGCACTTTCGTATGAAGTTGATGTATTCTTAGGTTGTTGTTGCTTGGGCACACAATTGCTGTGATTGATGTTGCATCACCACAGGGTGCTTTGTACCTGCTGTTGCCTCATTTTGTTCCTTGTGCAAAGAACTGGAACATCAGGATAATTCATGAGAATTAGTTGAGGATGTGATACCATCTCCAGGGCTGCAGTTCACACAATTATAGGACTTTGATACCACTTTGCCTGTGTGGAATCCTTCGATTTGTAGTTTTATGAGGTGCCTAGGAATGTCTGCCAGAGAGCTCTAGTGCCTCGCCAAACTGCACATCCCAAGCTTCTATTGAAGGCTGCCACAGTAGTTAAAGTGCTATTGAATTTCTATAATTACCTAGTATGAAAGCATTCTAAAACTTGTAGTCTCAGAGACAGAAGAACAGTGGTGCCTTCTTCTATATGTTCCCTCCAGAACTCAAGAAACATTTCTTGAAGAAGAAACAATAGGGTATGGCTGCAGGAGGTAAAGGCCCCATAATAATTAAGAGAGGGAAAGGTCTCATGAAGTTGAATCATAGAATTGAAGAGACTTCAAGGGCCATCAAGTTCAACTCCTGCCATGCAGAAATACACAATCGATTCACTCCTGCCAGATGGCCATCCAGCTTCTGTTTAAAAAACCTCCAGAGAAGGAGACTCCACCACACCTCAATAGGGCCTAAAAACCCTAGAGGCACCAGATCCTGTCTGATCTTAGAAGCTAAGTAGGTGTAGCTCTCATTAGTACTTGGATGGGAGATCACCAATGAATGCCAGGTGCTGTAGGCTACATTTCAGAAGAAGAAATTGGCAAAAACAATCTCTGAGTATTCTTTGCTGAAGAAAACCCTATGAAATTCATGGCATCACAATAAGGCAACAGGAGAGTTGAAGGCACCTCTGAGCACAGTCCCATAAGATTATAGAATCGTAGAGTTGAAAGAGACCACAAGGGCCATCCAGTCCAACCCCCTGCCATGCAGGAACTCCCAATCAAAGTATCCCCAACAGATGGCAATCCAGCCTCTGCTTAAAGACCTCGAAGGAAGGAGACTCCAACACCCTCCGAGGAAGGAGTGTGCTCTACTGTCAAACAGCCCTTATTGTCAGAAAGTTCCTCCTAATTTTGAGATGGAATCTTTTCCTGCAGTTTGCATCCATTGCATCCATACAATGACAGTTTGTACCACTTTTCTGATTAGAAAAGTTAATTTTTAGGACTACAACACCCAGTAATTTTGGCATGAGAATAATGTTTCTGTCCTGCAACTGACAGAAAATTATAGCCCCAAACACTTATGTGAGTTAAATGACTTAGTTCATTGTGGTTTTTCAGGGAACATAGAACTGGTATGGCATACCTGAGGTGAGGAACAAGATATTAAGGACTTTTGTCATGGGTTTCTAATTAGTATACATACATTCCAAATTGTAGTGCCTGACTATGAATACAAATCAGGTAGTCAGAAACATAATGAGCTTTTTAAAAAGGAAATCAGAGAAGCTAAAGGGCACAAATCATTCTCTAATCTTTTGCAACAAATAAGGCAACTTATACTGGGCTCAGATAAATTTATATTTGGATACTTCAAAAGAGTTGTATGAGCAGAATTGTATAGAGAACAGATGACAGAGGTCAGAGGCTCTGTGGCCCTTTTGTATTACTACATAATTGTCCTGTGGCCCTTCTGTACTCTACATAATTATAGCACTATGATTTCATTTTTAATTACTAGGGCAACATCCTATGCAATCCTGGGGTTTGTCATTTGGTGAGGCACTAGAGCCCCCTGACTGAGAACTCTAAGCACCTATACTGCACATCCCAGGATTCTGTAGGATATTGCCTATGGAATTCTGCAATCATAGGACGGCAACTGTTCAAAGGGCCCCTAGTCCAAAAATAGTCCTTGAGAGATATTGTCATTTGGTCTATATGCCCCACTCCAACCTTCTTCCCAGGTTGCCAACCCTTGGGCAAAAGATGTGAAACTTTCTTCGTAGGGGACTTCATGTCATCCCGAAAGTACCTGATCTTGGAAGCTAAGCTGGGCCAGTCCTGGTTAATATTTGGATGGGAGACCACTAGGGATTCCGGGTTAGAGCTAGGAAGGAACCCTGCCTGAAATCCTGGAGGCCTTTTGCTGCCATTCAGAGTTAATCTTACTGTGCTAGATGGACCAATGCTCTGACTCAGTCTATGGTGGCTTCCTCTAATCAGGTGTTCTAACATTTAGAGGTTAAAGCACTTAAAAATGTTCCCAGGTTTGCTTTTTGTTATCTGGAGGTTGATTGTAAAACTGAGCTTGGGTTTATGTAGTGTGTGTGTGTGTGTGTGTGTGTTTTCTCTTCCATGTGCCCTTGCCATGCAGGCCAAGCCCTCCCCCCCACCCCCCAATTACTTTCAAATAATAAACGGAAGCATTTTCAGCCTTTGATCAAGATTTTTGTCTTGTGGAAAAGAATATCCATTTTACTTGCATGTACTTAAGAAGCAAATGGCAAAATTGTATGTGTCAAGGATGAGAGTGATTAATATATAATAACGCTTGTTCTCTTGCTGTGACATAATAACAAAATTGCTAGTTTGTAGTTGTCTCCAAAGTACAGTAATCCTGCATTTTACAAAGGCTTCTCTTTAAAAGCTGCTTTTAATGAATAATCAGCAGTTGCCTCTTAGCAGACACAAATGAGCAACATATAGTAAAACATTGTCTATGAAGTCCTCTTCTAATCTCTTTGTTATCAAGTGTCACTTGCTGCTCTGCTCAACAATTGTTTAGGTCAGGGGTAAGGGTCAGGGGATGGTGGCTGATAAATAAAGTTGAATTCATACATGAATTCCACAGTGTGGGATTCATGTGGCCTTCCCAATGTTTTTTTACTACAACTGCTAACATATTTCACCACAAGTGTGATCATTAGGACTATTAGGATTTATAGTGCTACATGGAGGACTGCATGATTTCCACCTGTAGGTTTAAGTCCACTTTATTGCTAATGTCTCTAAGGTACAGCCCAACTGCAAAAAAACTAGATGAGATCTGAACATTATTGCCCAGGGGTGTTCTGGCTAGTATTGTGTTGGTTAGCCCCATCTGGAATAGACACACTGAATCAGTTGTTGAATGTCAAATCAACACATAGATAAATCCATTTGATTCACTGGCTCCCTTCTGTTCGGGGTTAAACAGTTTTAGATTTAAGTCTATTTTCTTTATATCGGTGCTAATCAATCTGGTGTTTTCTAGATGTGTTGGACTGCACCTCCCCAGATCCCTAAGTTTTGTTCATGCTGATTGGTGTTTATTGTTGTTTTGTGCCTTCAAGTCATTTCCGATTTATGGAGACCTTAAGGCAAACTTGTCATGGGGTTTTCTTGGCAAGATTTGTTCAGAGGTTTGTTATGGCCTTCCTCTGAGGCTGAGAGCATGTGTCTTGCCCAAGGTCACCCAGTGGGCTTCGTGGCCAATGGAAGGCATGGTCTAAAATATCTGGTGGACACTTGGCTGCCTATCTTTGCTCCAGGCAGCAAGTAGTCTGATGACCAGAAGAGTCTTGATTTCTTGTGATTTGATTAGTCTTATAAGAATTACATTGCAGCATATGAAAAATATGTGCTCAGATGGCAAGTCAGGAATGGGAAACTTGGGCTATGTTGGGAGCCAAATTATGGTGTCTTTTTTTTATGTATGGGGCTTCTCTTGGCCTCTCATGACGGCAGGGCCCGCCCTGGCTTTGGGTTTCATAACAAAATGCTCAGAGACATAGAGATTTCGGATAATCCTTCATTTTCCTCTGGGCCCAAACATTAGTTCAGACACTGGTTATTTGGGAAGTCTGTGGAACAACACCACAAATGGCTCCCTTCCTTCTCTGACTGATGCAGTGACCAAGAATTGCATATCTCCTCTGGATGCCTGTCTTAAGTTGGTAGTGGGCTGGATGAGGGAAAACAAACTCAAGCTGAATCCAGAGAAAACAGAGGTAGGTACTTGCAATATGTTCCCCAAGTCCAGGGATGAAGATTTGTCAACCAGTCCTGGACAGGGTCACACTTCCCCTAAAGGAAGAAGTTTGCAGTTTGGGCGTACTTCTGGATCCATCTCTACAGTTATCAGCTCAAGTAGATGCGATGGCCAGAAGTGCCTGGTATCAACTTCGGTTGATACACCAACTGCATCTCTACCTGGACCGAAAGGACCTTGAAGCAGTGGTACTTGCACTGTTTACTCGTTTCCTAAATCAGCCTTTTGAAAAAGATAAAATGTATAGTGCAAATACATTGGATAAAATGCAAGTAATGATGGTTAGTTGAAAACAGCAGCAAAACAGCCATTCTAGATGACAGAAGAGCAAGCATACCTAAGATTAACTAAATGCTAATTCCTGTAGTTTTAAAATGTGGTTTGGTATGGTGTCAAATGCAGGTGGTGTTTTTTCCTGCGTAATTTTGTTCTTGTCATCTATTCTCCCATCTCCATGTCTTCAGTGTCATGCAGCTCTCTTTTTTATTCTCACAATGCCTCTGACTAACTCTATACCTGGGCATTGTGGGAAATTAAACTGGGGGACTCTGGGGGGAAGTTATCACCTAACCTATTGTTTTTCTACCAGGTGTGAGGTTCTACCTAAACCTCTGCTGCCATCGTGTGAAGACTAATCTCACTGTAACCACCAAGAGTGAGGGCTTTCCCTTGCCCCTCACGACCCTAGTGTAAGGATCTTCTGTCCTGCTGTGGTCAACAACTGTGGTGGACCTTCTAGATGCCTTATTACAGGTTGAATCTTCCTTATCCAGAATTGTTAAATACTCCAAAACCGAAATCTTTTTTCATGGGTGGCTGAGATAGTGACACTTTGGCTATCTGTTGGTTCAAGGTGCACAAACTTTGTTTTGTGCACAAAATTATTTAAAATACTGTGTCTAAAGTTACCATCAGGCTATGTGTATAAGGTGTATATGAAATAAATGAATTTTGTGTTTAGACTTGAATCCCATCTCCCAAATGTCTCATTATGTACATATATGCAAATACAGGTATTCCAAAATCCAAAACATTTCTGGTCCTATAATTGGTACAAAACATTTTGAATAAAGACATCTCCACCTGTACCTCTAATACATAGTATGTAGATAAACAAATTACTTTAATTTATATAGTAAATTAAATAACAGTTCACAACCAAATCCATGACATAAGAGAGACAGCTTATAACAGGCACACCACCAGTGGGTCAACCTTTGGGGCATACCCCATGGTTTGAGAATCCAGTGGAGGTCACCAAATAGTCTTGCTCTTTAGTTGCCAATCCAAAGGCCAGATGATCAAAGTGAATGAGCAGCAATAGGTTTTTGCTAGGAAGTTTGGCTACCCTGCCTATCCCCCTCAGAGTGGGTCTGTTCAAATTACTTATGAGGTGATATATATGTATACTCTTTAACAAGTGTGTGTGTGTGTGTATATATATTTATATATACGTTGCTCCATTTTGAAAGCTTGTGGGCAGCAGGCATGAACAATACGTACCTTTTCCACTTTGGTTACATTTTAAAATATTTTTAAACATCAGAATCTGGGTTGAGATGAGTGTGTGTTTTATTTATAGTTTGCTTATACTCTGCTAACTCCTGCAACAGCTTCTGATTTTTTAAAATTATTTTTATGCTTGAGGCTTTGCTTGGTTCCATGATTTTGAGTAGGAATGCTGCTAGGCAACCTCATCGTCATGTTATATATAGATATCCATATCTGTAATGATAAATGTCAAGGTACAGTTTTGTAAACACACCACTCTTTTTCTAGCATTCTTTTTCCTTTTTAAAGCTGCAGTTTTATTCCCCCCCCCACCCCCTTCTCTTTCTAAAGAAATACAAATGAAAGGTTAGATGGCTTGGCAAAGTTGCATGCCAGGAGACAGTAATGCTGTTACACTCAGTGTGTGGCAGACTCAGTTTAGCATCTCATACTGTTTTCATGAGGAAAATAGAAAGATGTTTTCGCATCGCTTTATGCTATGAAGATCAGTTTCTTCAAGCATTTAGCCCAGTGTTTTATCTAACACTGTGCCAGGTAGCCAGTGTTGACCAGGAATTCCATTACAGTATTGGCAAGTGACCAATTTAGCAAGATTGGGATTGCTCCTTCTCTCTTTTGCCAGCCTGCTTTGTATCAAAACTGGCTGCAAAAGAAGCTTTTAAAATATGTATTCTGACTATAAATTCCAGAATCCCCTTGCCAGCAGGCTGAGGGATTTGTTAGCGCCTTTCAAAAAGCTATAAAAGTTCATACTCAAGGCTATCAGAGTAACTGGAGATTGAAATTAGGTTATTGTCTAACCAAAATGGGCAGATGAAGCCAAATTAGAAGTCCTGCCTGGTGGTTTGAGGCAGTTGGGAGTCCTCATTGTGGTGCAATGCCTCTTCAGTGTTGAAAGACTTCTTCCTCTCATGGTAAATCAACCCCCAGGCTGTTAATTGTGGTATTTTCCATAGGAAATAATTAAAAAAAATACACAGCAGATATGTGTGTTGGATAAGTAAAAACAAAACCCAGAGATTGGCTGTATCTTTTATTAGATTTATGTGTTATCCGCAGTGCATCACCTGAAATTTAACATCTGTGGTTTTTTATGAAGTAAATGTATACCTTAGTTAATGAAGTAGATGTGTTCCTGGACATTACTATTCACACCAGAGACAAGAATAACATGGAAAGAATAGACATAGCTTTCTACACCACAAAAAAGAAGATATTTCTGCAAACCTCCCCCCCCCCCCCCAGTGAACAGTATGCACATATGAAACCAAATAATCGGGTTAGGGAACCCGTGCATAAGTAAATGAAAACTTTTTTAACCTTCTAGAGATGACTGGAAAACTGTTTCCAGAATGCATCCAGGGATGATTTATGATTTCCATTTTGGTGGCGAAACATAATCTGTAAAAGGTAGCTATAGTGAGGCAGATTTTCCCCTTTTCTTTCTGATTTGCTGTTCGTATGCTTAGTAAGCGATTCTGGAGACAGCTGTTATTTATTTACGTGCTGTAGAAAAGCACATACAGCTACTTTGTGTTTGTGTGTATCACTTGTGAACTCAAGATGACCCGTGAATTTATCATAGCTTCCAAGGTAGACAGGATCTAGTGTTTTGAGTGTATTTAGACCCAAAGTGCCTCATGAGTATACCTACCCAATGCCTTGGAATCAACACAGATTTCTATTGTCAAGCAATTAGAAAATAAATTATGGGACCATCAGGTTGGGTAACCCTTGCATAAGTAAATGAAAACTTTTTAACCTTCTGAAGATGACTGGAAACCTGCTTCCATTTTGGTTCTTCCAGGAGAACTGGCATCTTGTCAGTTATTGGAGCGGATAGAGAACTACATGCATACTAGCCTGTAGACCAATGATAGAAACCGTATACAGTATTTCAAATCAGGTTAATGCAGATAACAAGTAAATCAAGGCAAACAATCACAAAAAATGTGGGCCTGAACAGAATTCCAGCAGCTCATGAAATGACTTACAAATGCATAGGAAACAACTACAGTCTTAATATTGTTGAAATGAGACCCCAAAAGGAAAAAGCTCCATATGCATACACTGCATGTTGGCAAGGTTTATGTTTATTTACCGTGGTTAACTTGTTTCCTACACAGGGTATCTATATTGTTTGAAAATATTATGTATTATTTTTATTCTTTGCTCAACACATGTTTATTTATTATGGTCCTGTTACAAAGCACAACATAAGAAACAAGTGATGTTCATAGATTTATAGAGCTGGAAGAGACCACAAGGGCCATCCAGTCCAACCCCCTGCCATGCAGGAAATCCAAATCAAAGCATCCCTGACAGATGGCCATCCAGCCTCTGTTTAAAGACCTCCAAGGAGGGAGATTTCAGTGCACTCCGAGGAAGGAGTGTGTTCCACTGTCGAACAGCCCTTACTGTCAGGAAGTTCTTCCTAATGTTGAGGTGGAATCTCTTTTCCTGTAGCTTGCATCCATTGTTCTGGGCCCTAGTCTCTGGAGCAGCAGAAAACAAGCTTTCTCCCTCCTCAATATGACATCCCTTCAAATATTTAAACAGGGCTATCATATCACCCCTTTCTCTTCTCCAGGCTAAACAAACCCAGCTTCCTAAGTCATTCCTCATAGGGCATGGTTTCCAGGCCCTTCAGCATTTTAGTTGCCCTCCTTTGGACACGCTCTAGTTTCTCAACATCCTTTTTGAGTTGTGGTGCCCAGAAGTGGACACAATGGCGGGTTACAGTCCGCCCATTTGGGGCGGGCTGTACCCGCCCCTTTCCCCGGTGTATTGGGGCCTCAATGGCCAGAACGGCAGCCGCTGAGGCCCTGATCCACCGCTTTCCAGGCTGCGAGGAAGCGGCAAAACGCCGCTTCCCCACAGCCTGAAAAGGGGTGTCCCGGGGCTTCAAGCCCCAAGGACACCCCACGGCGGCGGGGAGGAGGAGAAAGGGGCCGCTTGGCCTCTTTCTCCTTTGGTCCGCTGGGCACAGCCGTGTGAAGGCTGCGCCCAGTGGACCAAACCAGGAAGGAGCTCCGAAACGGAGCTCCTTCCTGCTCCGCACTAAGGGCGCACTAGGCACCCTGGCACGGAGCGAGGACGTCACTTCCGTGCCGACCCGTATAGAGGTGGCGCGGTTGTGATGTCCTCATGGCGGCGGCCGTGTGGAACGGCCGCCACCATTTTGTGCGTGCTCCGTGCGTCCTAGGGTTGGGGTGTCCAGAAAGGACCCCCCTTTTTACTCCTAGCACGCGCGGAGCACATACTAAAGTACCCGTCTGTAACGGGCCAGATATTCCAGGTGGGGCCTGACCAAAGCAGAATAGAGTGGCACTATTATTTCCCTTGTTCTAGACACTATACTTCTATTGATGCAGCCTAAAATTGCATTGGCCTTTTTAGCTGCTGCATTGCACTGTTGACTCATGTTCAACTTGTGGTCTACTTGGACTCCCAGATCCCTTTCACATGTAGTCTTGTTCAGCCAGGTGTCCCCCATCCTATATCTGTACATTTTATTTTTCCTCCGTAAGTGCAGTACCTTACATTTCTCCATGTTGAATTTCATTTTGTTGGCTTTGGCCCAGCTTTCTAGTCTATTCAGGTCATTTTGAATTTTGATCCTATCCTTCATATCAGTTAATACGGCAAAAGTTCTGATCCAACATAAAACATAATGCAGTATAGTGAGATGCAATAGTTTGTACCAATTTTCAGAGAGGCACCCATGTTAATCTGTTTCGATATAAAAAGAGAAACAGGGTTTGTGAAACCTTTAAGATTATTAGATTTATTCAACATGAGCCTTTCTGGTATCCATTTCCTCAGACTGAGTATAGTGTAGCATTCAAGCATCAGGAATATCTTCAGTTATAGAGTTGTGGAGGGTAGATATAGAAAATTTATTGTTGCAGACTTGCAAATCATTTGTGATCCTAAGATGAAACTACCATGGGGTTTTCTTGGCAAGATTTTTTCCTTTGCCTTCTTGAGGTTGAGACAGTGTGACTTCTCCAACGTCCCAGTAAGTTTCCATGGCTAAGTGGGGATTTGAGCCCTGGTCTCCAGAGTTGTAGGCCAACGCTGAAACCACTATACCTTGCAGAAAATTATAATTGTGTTTTTAACACTCCTCATAGACCTTTAAAGGGATGGCTTTAAACATGGTATATGTAACCTAATATACAAAGCTGTGAAGCGGCTAATTTGCCTCTGACATGATAAAGAAATTCGTTCTGCTTTCAGGAAAATTGATTTTGTAGAAGAGAGCCTTTCTCTGTGCGTGTGGAGCAAAAAAAATATTTTTTGTGGTTATATACAGAACTGATGCATGCTAAGAAGCCATTGTCTCTGTTTAAACCTCCATTAATAGACTGGAATTTGTTAGTACATCCCAATTCAACTACAGTGTAGTTTGTACTGCACAATTCACGTTCTGCAGAGCAGAGGTTTTACTTCAACCCTTTTGTAAAGCACAACATTCTTTGATGCTTTTTATAGTATGGGTCAGGGTTGGGTCATACTGGACCACTAGTCCATATAAAAAGTGATATTTTGAGTCCTCCTCTTTCAGAACTCTTCATGCTTGGCTTATTAAACTTGACATGGCAGGGAGAGAATCTGAAGAGTAAAAAAAAAATCATCCTGCCTTGGTTTCAGTGCAGGAGTGCAAATTATGTGGCCTGTATCTCCCTTCAATCCTCACCATTGGCCATGCTTTCTAGTGCTGTTAGGAGCTGCAGTCCAACAGTATTGTGAGATTCCAGCAGTTCCCAGGTGTTAAACCAGAGGATCTGCATTTTTGGTATGATGTTTTCAGCTTTTATGGCAATCTGCTTTTTTCCTTCCACACTACATAATTGTAGTGCTATGTTTCCACTTTAACTACCATGGTTCTGTCCTGTGGAATTCTGAGATCTTCAGTTTAGGGGTGGTATTGAGAATTAGCCAGAGAGTGCTAGCATCTGATCAAACTACAAACCTGTACAGTTAAAAGTGGAAAGAAAGTGTTATAACTGTGTAATGAAACTGTTTTCTGGAACATGGCCACATAGCCGAAAAACCCACAAAAAAACTATGGATGCCGGCCATGAAAGCCTTCGACTTTAAACTGTGTTGTTGTTGTTGGGTCCCTTTAAGTTGTTTCTGACTTACGGTGACCCTATGATGGTGTTTACTTGGCAGGTTTCTTCAGAGGGAGTTTGCCATTATCATCCTTTGTGATTTGCCCAAGGCCACTCAGTGGGTTTATATGGCTGGGCTGGGATTTGATCCTGGTGTCCAGAGTCATAGTCCAATGCTCAAACCACTAAATCTTGGTCATACAGCAGTGGAGAGCAGGAAGCATGGAGGCACCAATGACAAGAACAGAACTAGATATTCCTCTGTCCTCCCCTTCCTCTTTCCACCAGGGAATTAATAACTTGTTAGGATGAAATGGCTGTGCCCAAAGGTTGACACTTGAAAGGTGAGGGAGGACAACCTGCTTGACAGAGCTTTATGGTACTTTATTCTGCTCCAGGGTTCAGGATTAAAGTTGTAGGAGCCCCATCCTCTATCCATCCTGGCTATTGTAATCCTAGCAATATAACTGTTGTGTGAAAGGTCCCAAGTTGCGCTCTCTCTCCCTCTCTCTCATCTGTTTTTAAGTATTGTTATTATTATTATTATTATTATTATTATTATTATTATTATTATACAGTGGTGCCTCGGGATACGAAATTAATTCGTTCCGCCATTCCTTTCGTAACCCGAAAATTTCGTAACCCGAAATACTCCGTTAGCACTGGAAAGCCTATAGCAGCATTTGAATTTCGCGCCGAAATGAATTTCGTAACCCGAAAAATATTTTGTAACCCGAAACAGTTTTTGCCAATCCGACTTTTTCGTATCCCGGAAATTTCGTAA
>NC_056523.1:313533009-313578012 GCF_019175285.1 Sceloporus undulatus | reverse complement strand
CGCGATCATTTCGTATCCCGAGGCACCACTGTATTTTATTATTAAATTGTGGATTTTTAAATAAAAACTTTATTTTAAAGTTTTTAATTAAAGTTTTAAAAATTAACTTTCTTGGGTCTCGCTCTGGGAGCAGGGCAGCATAATCAATCAATCCTTTCGGCCACACATATGGCCCTTCAAGATATATCTACATGGTAGAAATAATGCAGGTTGACACCACTTTAACTAGTAAAGCTCTGTCCCACAGAATCCTGGGATATGTAGTGTTGTGGGGCACCAGCACTCTTTGGCAGAGAAGGCTAAAGGTCTTGTAAAACTAACAATCCCAGGATTCCATAGGATGGAGCTACAGCTGTCATAATGATGTCAAACTGCATTATTTCTACAATGCACATTCCCAGCAAGGATGCTTTTTACAGCCCTCTACTACTCCAGAAAAAGGGCTGCTCTTTTTCTGCTTCCTCCCAAGGTAAATTGCATCACCTGGAAACCTTTGAGGGGCAGAAAAGTAGCTGCCAGACCTGCCACATTTCTCACCTCTACAGAGAGGTCTGTAGGGAAAGGGTTGTTAGGTGAACAATTTGCTACTAACGTGAGCAGCAAGTGTGCAGGAGGCTGACTTATGGCACTGTCCTTTCCTATATCATTTAGGAACAAGCTCTTCTACAATCAGTGGTATTGATTGGACATTCTAACATTAGACACCACGCCAATGAATGTGTACTCCTCCAAAACCTGATCTGTCTCCTTTAAAATGAAAAGAAAGCACCCAGGAAGCATGCAGCGAAATCCACACCTCAAAGATTCTTCAAGATGAATGATATCAAGTTGTACTTATTGTTCTGCACTTATGTTTTTTTAGACTGTTTTCATGTTCTTTGCCTTGATTTATACAATATTTTTTTAAAAAAATGGGAGTTTAAAAATAGATGGATGTGAGTCTATGGATGCAGACAACTTTTCACATTTTGTCTTCACTACTCTTGTGCTTGACTGAGAAGCAGAAGATTGTGCAAAACAGAAACAAGGTTAGCAGTGTGTCGATTTGGTTGTTTGTTTCTCTAACCCAGTGGTCCTCACATTGTGCCCTTTTAGGGTTGCCATAAATCAGGATCTCCGAACCGGGACAAATGTAGGACAACATTTTCAAATGTAGGACACTTTTTTTAAAAAGCAGATCCAAGCCTCTCCCTCCCAGTTTCACTTTCCTCCCCCCCCCCCCCGCCCCCTTTGGGGGAGAGGAAATCCCCAGAAAGGAGAAGCCTGGGCAGCGGAGGACAAGCCTAGACCGAGGACGCAGGCTCCTGAGGGACTTGTGTGCTCAGCCCAGGTCTGTCCTCCGAGGCCACTCTCCTCTTCCCAGACCTCCCCTTTCCCCCAAAGGAAGGCAGGAAAGGAGAGGAGAGACCTGGGCACTAGCCCGGTCCTGCTCTTCCTGGACCTCCCCTTTCCTGCAAAGGGCTCTTTTTGGAGCCCTTTGAAGAGAAGGGAAAGGAGCGAGGACTTGGCGGCTGTGGAGGACAGCCCCCGGCCTCTCCTCAGAGGCTTCATTTTCCTCAGGACAAAGGGAGAAGCCTGACCGAAGCAGGGAAGGTAAGTAGGGAACTAGGGAGGGAAGGAGGGAAGGGGGAGGCAAGGCGAGGGACTTTTGTTCCCAATCCGACATCCCATGCTTCTTCACCGAGACTCTACTGTACACAGAAAGTGCTCTTTGGGGGGAAAAACCTTTGAAAATGGGCACCCACCTCCTCCTCCTCCTGTTTCCCCCTCCTCCTTCACCTCGCCATGCACTAAGAAAGGGCGCTTTTCCCTCCCCCTGGCTGGCCCAGAGTCTCACTCCTCCTCCTCCTCCAAGGGTCTACCTCCTCCTTCAGGCTGGCCAATGGCAGAGTGGGGCTGGAAACAGCTCCGCTCCAGCTGCTGTGCCATTGGCCAGCCAGCCTCAAGGGGACGAGTGTTCCCTTTAGGCGCGATGGCTGCCGGCTGGGCCCAAACCCAGGATTTAGAGTGAACCGGACCGTGACCGTGCCAAACTGCAAAAACCGTTACAAGCACGGGCACAGCAGGGTTATGGCATCCCTACCTTTAAGTGATTTTGGACTTCAGTTCCCAGAAGCCTAAGTCAATTTGGCTAGTAGTCTGGGATTCTGGGAGCTGAAGTCCAAATTCCCTTAAAGAGCACAGTTTGGTGACCACTGCTAACCTCTTGGGTTAGTTAATGCTCTTCTCCTTAAAAGAATAACTAGCAATTGATAACCTATATATTGCTCATCTAACATAACTGACTGCAGTGCAAGAGCCCAAACAACTAACTAACAAACAAATAAATAAATGGTAAATAAATGCAGCTAAATATATGATATGGCAGTTTTTCTTGGAACATAATAGCATTTGATTCCCCCCCCCCCCCCCCAAGAAATCTGTTTCGGAAAAGGTTCCATGCCACATCTCTGTTAGCCATCACTGTTATTCTCAGCTTCCAGTGAAGAGCTTAGTATGTTCGCTATGCCAGATAACCAGTTTTATAAGGTAAGAAAAAGGGGTTTTCCTCCATTGCTCAATATACTGCAAAGGGCCTTGGGGTAAAAGCCTTGGACAGTGCAATCTCCTCTAAAGTTCCATTGGATTTAATGGTGTTTACTCACTTAGTGTTGTAGCATCATCAGATTGAGCCCCATGATCTTACTGAGCACCATTTTTGTTCCCAACTACTTTGGCATTTAAAACCAGCATTGGTATCCATTGTGGGTGGGCAGGAAGAGTTGAGGACAATCTGAGGACCATATGAAGTCCAGTAGTCCAAATGCCACAAAACAAATTAAAAAATGGAAGTGGAGAAATGTTCACTTCTGGTTTTGAAATAGGTTGAAGTCTATTTAAAACCTATTTTAAAAGTTATAATGAATCCCACCCCTATTTTGGTCAGAAAAGGGGATTCCTGGCATTTGGAGGGAGTTAAGAGCTGCGAATAAATAAATACCAGTAGGTGAGCAACTCTGGATTACCCTTCTCTGATATAGAATGAAGCTATGGTGCAAACCTAGAGATTAGGACTGGTTGTCTTCACTGCACAGTTATAGTCTCTTTGGATCTCAATTTTGGGAGAAAAGCAGGACAAAAATTAATAAAAATAAATAAGTAGAAGTTTATCAGAGGATGACATTGCCAAACCACCTCTGAAGAAACCTGCCAAGAGGGTTGCCATAAGTCTGAAATGACTCGAAGTCATACAACAATGCCACATTAACTCCCATGGCTCCATCTTACGGAACCAATGGATTTGTAGTTTGGTGAAGTATTTGGAATTCTTTGCTAGAGAGCAGTAGTCTACTCTCCCAGACTACAAATCCCAAGATACTCAGAGTGTCTGTCTCCACTACAGAATTAAACTAATTCACTCCTTCCTCACCTTCTTTTCCAGGGTAGCCTGGTCCCTTTTAAATAGCTCACTAAACTACAATTCCAAAGATTCCTTAGGATGGAGCCATGGCAATTAAAGTGGAATCGCATTACTGCTGTTGTGCAGTATGGATATACTTCAGCTATTATGATCATTTGTTTTGAATGGGAGTTTATGCAACATCTTACACAACAAAGTCTCTTCCATTCCAAAATGTTAAGAAAAGGCGAAGATGTCATTGTTGGAGACACAAAGCTTTTTTTTTTAAAAAAGGCCATAAGTGGAGTGAGTATATTTCCACATTTTCATGTTGGGTTCTCTCCCCCCACCTGCTGATGGTTTGGAGACCTAGTTTTCTAGATTTACACAATAACTGTAATATATACAGTATTGTAGTAGCTCATTTCCAGAACTTGGAAAAATACCTTTTCAGGACTGCAGCTCTGAGAAACCTCCAATTAGCTTGGCCAAATGCATTCTGCTCACTTCAGCTTAAAGCCTAGGAATATTTTGCATTTAGAAGGCTTCAGGGAGGAGTGTACCATGATGGTGGGAATGATGTTACATAGTTCAGATCTGGAACTCAGAAAACTTTTGTCACTCAAATCCTTTTCTTTAATTTCTGTTTTTAAAAGTCTGACTTTTCTTCCTCTTCCTTTCTCAGAGACTTTTAGTAAAGCTGGCTTGTTCTTGAGAGCGCACATATTTCTGTTCCCTAGGGGACAGAATTAGCTGTTGCCAGGAGCTGCAAGATATTGAGTTCAGCTTGGATGTTCATTGCTTGCGAGACATGAGACAGTCTCCATTTGCCTAACGCCAGGCGACTCTTCCCAGTCCTCTGCTCATTTTGCAAACTAACTTTGCAGAGCTATTTCCCAGTGTTTAATTTATATGTCAGTTTAAAAAGCTGAATGGCTCATTGGTTGACAATAGCTCAATAGCCACTGGTGACTGGCTTTGAATTGCAGCAGATGATCACACCCCGGTACTTGCTCTGTGTAGGCTTCTCTCTCTTGAAACAAAAGGGACCAGGATGTACAGCTGCCATTTCTTACTGCGGTGCCATCCTAACATACAATATGTAGCTCTTTATAAAGTTCCGCAGCAACAACAGGATCCCTGGGATCTGTTTTAGAATCTGTGTAGCGCTACCATTTAATTTTTTTTATTTAATAAAATATTTACATCCTGCCCTTTATCCAACTAGTATACAATAAAAGCAATCTAATGAATTTAAAATGATACAAATAATTAATTTCTTCTTCTTGTTGCTGTTGTGTGCTTTCAAGTCCTTTCTGATTTATGGTGAGCTGAAAGTGAACCTATCATGGGTTTTTCTTGGCAAGATTTGTTTAGAGGAGGCTTGTCATAGTTTTCCCCTGAGAAAATGTGACTTGCCCCAGCCAGGTCACCCAATACGTTTCCATGGCTGAGCTGGGATTCTAACCCTCGTCTCCAGAGTCCTAGTCCAGTGCTCAAACCACTAGGCCATTTATTTGAATTCCACCCTTTTCCCATTACAGGATTCAAAATGGCGTACAACAGAGTAAAAAAATGCATTGCTAACAAGATTGTGGACATACAAAAGTTAAAATGAAATTACACAATCAAAAAAATTAAAACCAGGTTAAAACACATGTCATTAAATGTGGTAGTGTGTGCATGCACACACCTACACACATCAGTACAACACTTAGCAAGATCCAGTGCAATGCTGAGATGAGCCTTGTAGAATTACTCATCAAATGCTTATCTAAATAGCAAAACCTTTGTCTGTGAAAAGAAAACAGGGAGGTTGCCAGTCTGATTTCTCTGGGAAGGGAATTCCAGAGCCTGGTGGCAATCACTGAGAGGGCTCTCTCCTGTGTTCCCACCAGATGTACCTGTGACAGTGTTGGGACAGAGGGATGGTCCTCCCTAGCACATCTCAAAGCTTAACATGAATTAAAATTATGTGCATAAGAGGGTTTTTGTAAAACCAGTTAGGCTGCAGAAACTTTCACGAATAACCATGTTTCTTCGTGGTCCCTATAACAGCAGCAGTGTTGGCACCAGTAGGGCCTTTAAGGGAAAGACAGCATGGGTTGTGGTTTATGTGTTGGACTACAACTTTGGAGGCTAAGGTTCAACTCCCTGCTCAGCCATGGAACACACTGGGTGATCTTGGGCAAATCACATGCTCTCAGCCTGAAGGGAAGGCAATGGCAAACCTCTTTTGAACAAACCTTGCCAAGAAAACCCCATGATAGGTTTGCCTTAGTGTCACCATAAATCGGAAATGACTTCAAGGAACTCAACACACACATATATTCCATATCTGGAGTGACACAGCAGAGAAGGCTTTCTCCTATGTCCTCACATAACATACTGCTCCAACGGATGGGGCCCTGAGGAGGGTCCCTCAAACAGTCCTTAGTCTTTAAATAGATGCATACATGGGGAGGTCAAGTTCCCACCAACACCAAAAAAGCAATACTAAATGAATGCAGTAGGTTTCAAAGCAGGGCAGAGCTAGGGGAGGGGGTTCCATATGAGTGGATTAGAAAATTCCACCATGCAATTTTGTAAAGAATTGATGCTGATTTGTGAACTAAGCACAATTGGGTGGTTTGTGTTTGCTCACATTTTTGTAACTTCCATAATGCTACTTGATAGTTCCTGGTTTAGGGTCTAAACTTCTGCAGAGATTGGGAAAGTTGGTTCTTTTGGATGATCACTACCAGAATTCCTCATCCAGCCTGGGTATTGAAGTTCACAAAGTTATAGCTCCAAGTTCTGATCCTGTAATCTAATGCTTAGTTGACAGAAGGCATAACTGGCTTCTTTTGACAAGGTTCACAAGATCACTAAGGGCAGGTAACATGGTTAACCCTCAGGATTTGTGTTTGGTTTTAAATGGATGATGGTCTATCTTCAGAGGTCTGTTGAATATAAAGGATTCTTAAATCCCAGTGGCTAGAGGCAATAATTTTGAAGCTGTAGCTGTGCTATTGAGAAGGGAAGATGTGGGTGGCTACTGATGAGCTGTCCTGTCTGGTGCACTGATGTCTGGGTTGCTCCATGGTATTCTGGAGAGATCGAGGCTGCTGATACACTGCAGAATTTAGATACTGCTTTAACTGTGAAGGCCCCTGGAATCCTGGGATTTGTAGTCTGGATGTGGCACCAAAGCTTGCTGAAAGAAAAGGCTATGTATCTCACAAAACTGCTGATCCCAGAATTCTGTAACATTGAGCCATTAGTCATGGCAGTTAAAGCAGTGTCATGTTGTATTAATTCTCAGATCCTAGTATCTCCCAAGTGTTGTCTCTAATGCGCTCTCCCACAACTTGGGTCTTCTTAGAATGGAGATTGCTGAAGTGTCCCTCCTATTTTTCCAGCAGAACTTGCTCTGTCAGGTTTGTCCATTTTGTAGCTGTCTTTAAATAGTGGTGGAAAATTCATTTCCCTCTTACGTATGGTAGAGGTTAATGTTAATCCAGAAACCAAAATCTGTTACCAGTACAGCAGCAGTAACACACACACACTCTGTCTCTTTCTCTCTCTGCTTTGCAAAGCCAATTTATTTTGGAGTCAGTCTCTTCATCCTTGACTTTTCATTTATTGGAGTCACTGTGTTTAAAAACATGAAGACCAAAGAGATCCCTGAAATGAAGCTGACACTTCTACGGGAGGCATTTTTATTAAGGCTGGCATTTCATTAACGACTGTAATCAAAGTCCCAACTTGTGTGAAGAGTTGCTGTGGAAACCTGTTACTTTAGCAATTAAAAAAACATTTTTTAATGCAATTAACTCTTGTCCTCATTCAGACATCTGAATAATCACTTTAAATACTGTACAGTGATTGTAGGGGAGCCCTGATGGTATCAGGAATTTTGCTGGAATATGTGTAAGCACAAGCATTTAGGTCTGTCTCAGCCTTGACCTAGAGATTGTTCCTCTAAAGTGTATTTGTATTGCATGCTGACTAAAGCATGTTTATGAATATATTTCAATTCAATGTATTTTCAGCCATTTACTTTTATAAAATGTATGCATGGTTTCATGCATACAAACACTGTGAGCCTCTCAAGTGTGAAGGTTTCTGCAACAACTGTGCCTTGCAATGAGTTTCAGGTGGTGCAAACTGGTAATGGATACAGACCTCCAAAACCAGCAAAGTTCCTTTCCATCTCTAATAGCATGTTCCTGCATCTTAACATTTATCCATGATTAGTGCTCAACCATATTGCTTTCATTCTAGTTATCATATCAAATTGGCAACAAGAATGTAGTTTCATTTTGTGAACAAAATTCTCACCTCAGGATGTTGTGTAGAGAGAAATGGCAGTGAGACTTCCTTGACAGAGTCAGAGAAAGTGTCATAATTATGGCTTTGCTCATTATAGATTTTTTTATGGGTTCCCATCCTGCTTTGGGTCACACCTTTAGCCATGGTTTGTATATTCAAATTTTTATATTATACTTTGCCATGGTTCGGAAATCCTATTGATTTCAGTGGTGGGTATGGCATGCATGTAGACAGACACTCATGTGGCTCTGTGCACACACACCCATTGAAAGCAGTGAAGCTCGCCAGCCACAGGTGTTTGAATCTGCAGATGACAAGCCCGTGGAAATCGAGAGCCCACTGTAGTATATTAGTATATTATTTTATTATTTGAGTGTTTTAGCATTTTGTAGTGTTGTGTTTTATCATCCGTTTTTTGTTATCTACGTTTGGTGTTCTGCCCTTGGAAAGGGCATTGGAAGAAAGGGCATTATAAATAAGCATTGTTGTTGATATTATTCACTAGCAAGAGTGTTCCAATGTACTTTGGACATTTCTGATGTGCATTAGGCAATTCTGATGTGCATTGGGCACTCCTGTTTCCTAACTCGTGTCTGGATGTGTTTCAGGGAGCCCCCTGATGTACATTGTTGCTCATTGGGCCGAGGCACATCAGTCACTGCACTATTGCACAGTGGCTGCCCATATGTTGTAATGTCATGACAGCCCTAAGGTTAATATGGACATTGCAAAACTACTCAATTCATTTTTGGCACACATAAAACCATTTATGTAGATGTAAGTCCTCAGCAGAATGTCAGCCTTATTTGTCAGTGTTGTGCTTCATGAGGTCCAGACAAGACTGGATGTTCTAATTTCTCAAATCATATGTTCCTCTTTCACAGAATTTATTGGCAGATTCACTTTTAACATGAGCAGCGGAAGGAAGTGTCATGTTCTGGTGTTCATACTCTATCCCTCCTCCCCAAGAGAAAAGAATGAAATGGAATTCCAATGGGCACCACTGTAGGTTGTTCTGATGAGACATTTATTAGCTGAAGGCTTGTCTGTTTTGCCTCAGCAAATTCTGAGCTTCTGAGAACTTCTTGCCAGAAGCTGCAGCTTAAGCACGAAGATGAAGATATGTTTAAACTTGAGTGACCTTCTAAAAATAACAGAGGGAGCATATACAGGAAATGTCTATATTCCTCTATCCCTTGCCATCCAAAGCTAGTTTTAAATATGTGTGTTATGTAAAAAATATTCCACCTTTCAAAACATACTCTTGGTCCTCAAGGCATCGTTTAACTGTTGTTTTATCTCAATATGCTGCTTTAAACCATCATGAACTAGTGTAACGGCTAGTGTGATCTAGTTAGACTCTGAGCTCTGCTGCTATCAGAAAACAAAGCCATGTTGCTTTAAAACAAGCTGTGTTCTCCCCATGTGCCTTGTTGCTTTTTTACGCCATACTGTTTTAAGCTACTTTGAGCCCCATTTAAGAGAAGTCAAATTGGTAAATACATACATATATTTTTAAGGACATGTGGTTCTCTGGTTTAAATTAAAAGGAAGGGAGAATACAGGGCCTCTACATTAAACATTATAGTTTTTTGAATACTCTACCTTGCCTAAGAAAACCCTATGAAATTCATGGGGTTGCCATAAGTTGACAAGTGGCTTTAAGGTGTGTGTGTGTGTGTGTGTGTGTGTGAACACACACACACACACACACACCCCTTTTAAAAAGAAACGATGCTTGAATCCATTGATAAAAAAATCTGTGGATAAGGAGGGCTGACTGTATTTACATAATGAGATCTCTTGGCGATGTAACCCAAGTCTAAACATGAAATTCATTTATGTTTTATATACATCTTATATACATAATCTTAAGCTTATTTTATAATAATAGTTTTAATAATTTTGGGCATCATCAAAAAGCACTATCTCAGCTGCCCATGTGGACAATTTTGGACTATTTTAGATTTTGGAATTGTGGATAAGGGATATTCAACCTGTATAGGGTTGCCAAAAGTCAGGACCTCCAAACCAGGACAAATGTAGGACAACATTTTCAAATGTAGGACACTTTTTAAAAAAGTGAAGGACATGTGAAAAAATTTGATGATTTTTAATTTTTTTTTAATATAAATGCATGTTTCTTAGGCATCATCAAAATGGAGGACATTTTGGCATTATTCCTAGACAGATGGCAGAAATGTACTCCCCTTTCTGGCCAAATCACCCCCCCCCCCTCCATTCCAAAACACACACAACAGCACATTTGGGCATTTCACATGGCTTTACTTAACCTGGCCACTTGCATATTTCAGAGGCTTATTGCATCATCATCATCATCACCACACTACCATTGACAAAACAAGGGAGACTTGTTAGCATTAAAAGCACCAAAAACACACAGAAAAGGCACTTGGGAAAAATGCACTTTAAAATATGCTCTTTAAAATATACACTTTACAAATGCACTTTAAAAAATTTTTTAAAACACTTTAAAAATGCACTTTAAAAATAGACTTTAAAATGCATTTTAAAAAATAGATTTTAAAAAGTACTTTAAAAATGCATTTTAAAAAATAGACTTTAAAAATAGACTTTAAAAAACAAAAAAACATTCCTATTGGAACTGGCCACTCACCTCCTCCTCCTCTTCATCCTCCTCCTCCTCCGCGCCAAAAAAGGGCAAAGGAAATGGCCCTTTCTGGCTGCAGCCCGGCCCAACAGAGGAGGAGCTCCTCCTCCGGAGCCTGGCCGGCCAATGGGGCAGACTGGGGCTGGAACAGCCCCACCCCCCTGCCATTGCTCACAGGCCCTGGCCTGGAGAAGGGGCAGGCTGTTCAGCCCCAGACTCAGGAGGAGGAAGTCCTCATTAGCCCTGCGCATGGCCTGCAGCCGGGTTATGGCATCCCTAAACCTGTAGTACTCCATATAGCCCCTTATAGAATTGAGTCTGACAGCTCATTGGCATAGGCTTGAATATTGCTTGATCCACAAACGTTATACCTTTAAAGAGCTTAATGAGCTATATAGTAGCCATTAGTTCTGATGCTACAGGGGAAACTGTGGCCATATTGCACACTGATACAGGGCAGAAAATTGATTGTGGTAAACTTTCTTTTTTTTTATTTTTTTATTTTGATCTTTATTAAAAATACAATAAACATACATTCAATAAAACCTATGAAAAAAGAAAAAAAGAAAGGGAAAAAGAGAAAAAAAATCTTCTGAAACGAATAAGAAACAGAATAAATTACATGAAAATTAATCTTAACAAAGAGTACATATCATACTAATTATAATACCAAATATCGGTTAATTCTAAAGTACTTATCCAACATAATCTTCTTAACTCAGCTCAACCTCTTCTTCTATCTATTCTTCTTATCCTATTCTTGTTCACAATCTACTTAGATAGTTCTTATTTTCCTTCTAATTATACTCCTATCTAACCCCCCCCCCAAAAAAAAACTTCCAAGCTTCCTCTCTAATACAGTCAGATAAGTGAATGTTTGTACTTTCTTAGTTCACATATCTATAAACTCAAGGTTTGCCTACAACAAAGAAAAAACAGAATTTTATTTTACATTGAGGACGGCAATGTTCCCCCATGTGGATTCAAAAAAAGTTATGAGCTTACTCCATTCATCAACAAATTTATCCTCCATTTCATTCCTCAACTTTTGGGTGAGTTTGTCCATTTCCATCCCCTCGTACAGCTTCATTAACCAGTCTTCTTTCGTCGGGATTGAATCCTCCTTCCATTTCTGGGCTAGACTTATACGAGCTAGGGATATCATGTAATATAACACTTTACTGTATTTCTTCTCCAGTTCTTCCTCTACGATTCCCAATAGGTATAACTCAGGCTTAAACTGAATTTTCTCATCAAGGATTTCACCAATCGTATTATTAATCATCTCCCAGTATTTTTTAACCCGAGGACAGGTCCACCAGCAATGATAGAAGGAACCACGATTCTTTCTACATTTCCAACATAGGGGGTTTCCATTTTTATACATTCTAGCAATTTTGTCAGGAGATAAATACCATCGAAAAAAAAGTTTATAAAAGTTTTCTCTTATGTTCTGGGAAACCGTATATTTAAATCCCTTAGACCATGCTTTCTCCCATTCTTCGAGTTGGATAGGATGCCCTATATTCCTAGCCCAAGTTACCATTTGTTCTTTGATATAATTTTCTTCTGTATCCAACTTAAGTAAGAAGGAATATGTTTTTTTTGATAATTTTATTTTCTTTGACAAGCATCTTACCCAAGTCAAATTTAGAATCATCTAAATCAAAACCAAATGTTTTCAAATCCATTTTGAATCTCTCAATTATTTGCCTGTAGGTGAACCATCCTATCTCCCAACCCAATTCTTGAAGTTGGTCTTTCGTTTTTAGTTTCACTTTTCCATTTCTGATCACAAGTAACTGATCATATGTAAACCATATTTTAGGTTTGGTCAGTTCCCTTCTGTGGAAGGCTTCTAGAGGAGAAACCCAACCTCTCATTTCAGTTAATATTCTTTTCTTATACTTATTCCATACCTTAATTAAAGGCTTCCTAACAGCATGATTGTAAAATTGTGACATATGTTTGTCTTTGTCGTAGGCTAGGTAGGCATGCCAACCTAAATTTAGTCCATCTCCTTCCAGTTCTAATAGGTTATCGTTTTTGAGAGACACCCAATCTTTAATCCACCAAAAGCAGCATGCCTCAAAGTAAAGTTTTAAATTCGGGAGTCCTAGACCTCCTCTTTCCCTCACATCTTGAAGTGTTTGTAACTTCACTCTTGCCTTCCTACCTCTCCAAATAAAAAAAGATACATCTCTGTGCCATTCCTTAAAGATTTTGTCTGAATGTATAATTGGGAGCATTTGAAAGAGGAAAAGTAATCTTGGTAATATATTCATTTTAATCAAAGAGATTCTACCTAACAGGGATAAATTTAGTTTATTCCAATTGATCAGATCATTTCTAATAACATTCCACACTTTTTTATAGTTATTCTCAAATAATTCAGTATTCTTTTTTGAAATAACTATTCCCAAATATTTTATTTTTTTCTCTACTTTCATACCGGATTCAATTTCTAATTCTTTATCTTCCACGGGTTTTAAATTCTTTGTTAATATAGCAGATTTATTTCTATTGATTTTACATCCTGTCACCTCTCCAAACGTATTCAGTAGCTCAAGTACTCTTTCAATGTTCTCCTTTGGATTCTCAATCATGATAACTACGTCATCAGCAAATGCTCTGATTTTGTAATTGTTATTTTTTATTCTAATCCCTTTAAATTCATCATCCATTTTTATTTTCCTTATTAAAAATTCCATTATTAGTAGAAAAAGTAATGGAGAGAGTGGACATCCTTGACGCGTCCCTCTACCAATTACAATGTCATCAGTTTTCTCTCTGTTGATTCTTAATTTTGCTTTTTGTTTATTATAAATTTTTTGTATCCAATTGTAAAAGTTTTGTCCCACATCAATCTTATTCAAAATATCCAATAAAGTGTCCCAATTTACCGAATCGAAAGCCTTTTCAAAATCTATAAAAAGAAGACCTAATTTCTTTTCATTATGTTTTTCAAAATATTCTAAAATATCAATTAGCACCCTCGAGTTATCTCTCATATATCTGTTGGGTAAGAAACCTCTTTGATCCTTATCAATCAAATCAATCAAGCACTTTTTTAATCGTTTTGCCAAGATGTTTGCAAAAAGTTTGTAATCAACATTGAGAAGAGAGATCGGTCTGTAATTAGAGGGGTCTTGGACATCTTTGCCTACTTTCGGGATTAGTATAATCTCTGCCTCTCTCCAGGATGGTGGTATATCTCCCATCAGAATATCGTTCATCACCTGATGCAGAGGGTCAGTTAATTCCTCTATAAAGGTTTTGTAAAAAATAGCCGTAAGTCCATCATTTCCAGGAGCTTTCCCCAGTTTAGATTGTTTAATTGCCTCCCTAATTTCGTTTTGAGTTATTGGCTGGTTCAACATTGCTTGCTGGTCTACTGTCAGTTTTCCCATTTGGACTTTTTCAAGTATTTCGTTCCCTTTTTGTTCTTGAGATGTCTGTTTTGAATATAGTTTACTAAAAAAGTTCCAAAACTCCTCTTTAATTTCCTTTTGGCTAGTTAGTATCCTATCTCCTTTTCTTATTCTGTTGATCGATCACTTTTCCCTTTCCTTTCTTACCCTATAGGCCAACCATTTCCCTACCTTATTTGCATGTTCAAATTGTTTTTGTTTTGCCAGTTTCAATTTATAACTAATTTCAGTTAGTGCCTCAAATTCTAATTGTTTTTTCAGAAGTTTAATTTCCTTTTGGGTCTCTTTGTCTTTCGGGTTTTTGGATAATTCTTCTTCCTTATTCTTCAATAAATTGTTTAGGTAGGAGATTTTCCCCTTCTTTTCTCTTTGGCTAATTATGTTTTGTTGTGTAAAAAACCCTCTTATTACCGCCTTGCCTGCATCCCATGTAGTGGCTAAACTTGTTGCTCCATTCAAGTTTTCTTTAAAAAATAATTGAATTGTTTCTTTTGCCTTCTTCAACACATTTTTATCCTTTAGCAGTTCTTCATTCAGGAACCAATTATAGATCTTCCTTGAGTCTTTTAAAACTAGCAGTGTCGGGTTGTGATCTGAGATCTCTCTGTTTAAAATTTCTATATTTTCAGTTTCTCTAATTATATTATTCGTTGACAAAATCAGGTCTATTCTTGAAAGCGACTCATGTCTATCCGAGTAGAAAGTATATCCCTTTTCCTCATCATGAAAGTGTCTCCAAGTATCCACTAAGCCAAAATTTTCTTTGAAATCAAAAAAAGATTTGGGTAGCTTTCCTTGGTTCGATTTGATTTTCTTTTCTGATTTTCTATCAACTTTGGGATCAATAACGCCATTAAAATCTCCTAAGACTATTATGTTCTCATAATCATATTCTGATAGTTTTTCTTGTAAGTTTTTGAAAAATTTTCCTTTTTTTTCCTGGGGTCCGTATACTCCCACCACCAAAATTCTTTCGCCTGCTTTATTAATTTCAATTCCTAAATACCATCCATTCCTGTCCTTAAAAATCTCTCTAGATTCGAATTGATCCTTGACATAGATGATTACACCTCTCTTACTTTTGTCAATAGTAGCAGCATATTCTTTCCCTAATTTTTTGTTTTTAATCAATCTGACATCTTTAGATCTCAGACGCACTTCTTGAAGACAGACAATATCTATCCCTTTCTTTTCTAAGTAGTGGAATACTCTCTTTCTCTTCTGAGGGGAGTTTAGGCCTTTGATATTCCATGAAAGGAATTTCATCTTTAAGATATTTAAAGATTTACTAATAGAAAAGAAAGTAGGAAGAGAGAAAGGGTGGGGGAGGGGGAAGATTCCTCAAAAAAAGATATCACAAAAAGAAGAGGCCAATTCAGTTGGGGCTCATTTATGAAAATATACTTTTATTCCAAAAGAGTCTAAAACATTTAATAAGCAGATTATGTAAAGTATAAGCAGTTTTAAAGAGATTATCGGTATCTTGGAGATAATTCTAGATCCAGTAATATCCTTATCACCATTTGCAATTTGAGGGGGGGAAAAAGGGGATAAGTAAAAGGAAAGAAAAACTTCATCAGATATTTAGCTAAAAGTCTTTCATCTTATTTAATCATTCGGTGCTTTAAGCCTGTCTTCCGTATCATCTTCTCTCCTGTTCTCTCCTCTCCCTTTATCTCCGTCTCTGTCATTATTCTTGTTCATTTCCGTTAGGAAGGCTCTTGCTTTTTCAATGGAGTTCAATTTTATTTTTCTTTGTCTCCAAGTCAGAACCACCCCATCAATATCTTCCCATTTAAAAGGAATCCCTCGAGCCTTTAGTTGGTCCGTTAGAAAGAAATAGTCCCTTCTTCTTTTTAAGATTTTCCCTGGGACATCCCGTAGCACCATAATTTCTTTATCGTCAATTATCAGCTTCGTTTTAAAGCTTTGTTGAAGTATCAGGTCTTTTGTTTGTCTACGGACAAAATAAATCACCACGTCGCGTGAAAGGTTCTTTAATTTCGCTATTCTTGAATTAATCCTGTATGCTCGGTCAATCTCCCAGGGAAAATGAGCTTCAGATTCTCCAATGAAATTCGCCAGTATGGGACATAGGAAGGTGTACAGATTTTCATTTATTTTTTCCGGGAGGCCACGGAGTTTTAAGCAGTTTTCTCTTTGTTTTAGTTGTAATCTTAAAATCTCATCTTGGCAGTATTGTTGCTCTTTACTAAAAAGTTCCATTTTCTCATCCGAGTTTTTAACATCTTCCTCAAGTTTTGTAATCCTCCCATTGAAAGTGTGTAAATCTCCTTCAATCCTATCCAATCTGAGAGTAATTCCATTTAGATCTTTCTTAATGTCGTCATTTGATTTCTGGATTGCTAAATTTGTTTCATGCTGTAATCTCCTCATTTCTTCCATAAGTTGTCCATTTTGTTCTGCTATTTTTAGAGGCATTTCTGATGAGGATCTACCTTGCAGCATGGCAGATGCTTGTGCAGTGGCTTTTCTTGTACTAGCTGCCATTCTGGAGAAAAGGGTTTTGAAACGATGGGAAAGAGGTGGGCAAGGGGCAGGGAGAGGCAAAAGTAAAGATAGTTTAGAACTAATTTTGTCAAGAAAGAGGTTTCCCCCCTTTTTCCCCTTCCCACAAAGGATAATAGATTCTTATGTCTTAATTATGTACCCAAATAAGACTACCTACTTGCTATCAACAAAGCCAAATATTAAAACAAAGAGAAGGGCTGCTCTTAAATACAAAAGAAATTTCACCAACCTCTAAAGGCTTCCTTCCTTTATCTCTCTCGCCCTTCTTTCCCTTAATGAATTAAAGATTTTTAAAGGATTAAAAAAAGGATTTGGACTCACCCCCAGGCAAACAATAGTAAAATATAATAACCAATGGTCTCTTTTAGTATTAATTTGCAGGCATAGGAATCCCCATATCCTCCCCCAAAAAAGAAATTAACTACATCGCACCTTGAGGTTTCACAATTTCAAATACTTAATATACGGTTCCTCAAAGGACAAACAAGTCAAGAATCTCTTGTTATCTTCCTTTATCTATTGCAGTCGGTGGCAAAGAAGGTACTAAAATATCTTAGAGTGGAAAGTAAGTTAGAGCAGTAAACAGGTTTTCCCAATAATATTATCTTCTAATTGTGGTAAACTTTCTAAAATGGCAAATTAGCTTGAAAATTTTCCAGCTTTTATTTTTTATGCAGATTCTCCCCCCCCCCACACACATTTGTGAATTATTGCTTCATAAAATTTATTAGTAACAATGAATGGATGTCAATACAATATTAGGCAAGTGAGTTTTATTGTAGTGCATGTGATCTTACATAAGGGGATTGTGAAACTGTAGATGAGGCAGTGGCTTCAGTGGATGTTAAACTCTCCTGAAAGGGGTGATATCATGCATTGTTCATTGGGTGGTGCTCAAATGAGTGTGTCTAGAGTTTTCAGTGACTTTTCACCTTAAATTTAAACAAACAGTATCAAGGAAGTACATGTTGTAAGAAGTTAAAGTTTAGAATTCTAATAAAATATCTCCACATAAAGCTTTGAGTTTGTTGGTATATAATATTTGCACCGCTTTATTATACTTTATGCATTCCAAATCAAATATTTTTGTTGAAACATTTTTGTACTGTTGAGATAGCTTGTTTATTAAATGTAAGTCAGATGAAAGGTTCTGTGGATAAGTGTTCCAGTGGTTAATCCTAATCCTAGAGTAGGTCCATAAAATCAATGAAATTTACATAAAGTTTAACTTGTGAAATTGGTTCAATGAGACTGCTGTAGTTGGAAATGACAATTGGATTAGGCCTAAATCATACTGTACTCTATTTTACAGTGCTGGAGAATGTTCTAGAGAACTTTCCAGTTCAAAATTTTCCAGAAAGCCCATGATGCTGGTGCTGTGATTTCTGGGCTAGTGTCTAAAGTTGACAATACAAACTTCTTCAAGCTGGAGAGTTGTCGACCAAACAGGCTTCTCTTGTTCTGGTAGTTTTGGTGTGGGGATATCTGGGGCTGGTCCCAGGGGAAATTCCCTTTGCTACTCAAGAAATCTTGTTCTGTCCAGTGAAGAGGAGGAGTTGGATCCTGGGGTCACTGTTGGTAGAGTTTTCTGAAGAGAATGGAAACAAGGCAATGTATTTTCTCTATTGCTTTATTCTTGTAAAAGGAGACTCTAGGGATCTGAATGGAAAGACTCTTCTATTTTCCCCAGTGTGGGGAAAGTACATACTAATTTCCTTTAGGTCTTGCGATGAACCAAGTAAACCACAAACCTCAACAGGAACCCTACACAGTGTAGCATGCATTTGCCATGTCCATCTTCATTTGTTCCACTTCACCTGGTTTTACAGCATGGATCAAAGAGAAATTCTCATGCAAAACCTGGAAAGAGCCAAAAGAAGAATGCTGAACAGAGAGGAATTCACAAACGAACTTTTCCCAAACTGAAAGCTCTGCAAAGAAGTGTCTTCAGGAAAGGCTGGGTGTGAATGTGTGAAAATGAATTGACATGCATGCTTTATAAAAGTAAACAAAATCCTCTTGTGATCCAGTGGGGAGTGTCAATGGTGGGGTGTTATCACAAATAGGAAACCTGGGAGTTCCATTTACTGCTTTAAGCTTTCTAAAGAAAACATGGGATGCATTCAAATATATACAGTAATTGCTCTCCTGCACTATAAACATCCTCATCTTTTGTTCTAAATATTTCAATTGCTACTAAGCAAGGAGCTGTATTTTTTAAATCATTACCCTCTGGTTAATTTAGGTTCCCTTTTACACTGCACAAGAATATCACTGCAGTCTACTTTTACCTGCCTTGGCAACTTTGTGTGGAATCCTGGGATCTGCAGTTTAGGAAAGAATACTTAGCATTTTCAGCCAGAGCTCTAGTGCCATACTAACTACAAAACCCAGGATTCTATAATTGCCATTACAGATAAAGTGTAAGCGTAGTGCTATAGTTGTGTAGTATGAATTGGCTCTGCTTATTACCTTTTTAGGTAAAACAGGCCTCTGTTGTCCTGTAGCAGTGAAAAGACTGCTTCTTCGCTGCACAGAGAGCCAGGTTTTTGTTGTACATTTTGAAAGATAATTGCTGAATTAGTTCATTCCGCTCTCACAGATCTAGGATATCATTCAGATTTTGAAAGTCACTGCAGGGTTTTCCTCTTCCCCCCCCCCCCCCCCCCCGCCCAAATATTCTGTAGATAGCTTGTTCTACCTGTGGAGCAAGAGGATGGTGTTAGCCACTGATACTGTGTTTCCCTGGCATGCTTTTCCGCTTCAGTTTCAGCACTGTTTATATTCTCCCATGGAGGTTCTGAGGCTGCTGGGAAAGGAGATGAGCAGAAAAGAATGAAGATGGTGCCAAGAGCAACCAGTTGTGGCAGAAATCTTTCTGAAGGAACTTGCTGCACGGAAGGGATGATGATGATTAGGTTTATTTGCTTTCTTCCCTAGTTGCCTTTATTTTTGCAAAGTGTTGTTCAGCTGCAGTCTGGATTTTGTTAATTCAATCTAGGATGTTTTCACACTGCAGAAATAAAGCAGTTTAACACCACTTTTAACTGTCATGACTATCCTACAGAATTCTGGGATTTATTGTTTGTTTTGGCACCAGAGCTCTGTGACAGACTAAGCTGAATACCTCACCAAACTACAATTCTCATGTGGTAGAATTCAAAGATATTACTGTGTTGGTCTGCAGAATCAGTATGTAGATGACAACTCTGTCCTCACATTTGTCCAGGAAATGTCATCCCAAGACCTAATGGCATCACCCACAATATTAGTGGGACCTTCATGCAGGCTAGTTTCCAAAGCCAAACTGGTCTTGCCTCTTCATTTTCATACACATTGGCCAGTCCCCAATGTCTTTGTTCACTAACAACCAATGTTAAAAGTTGACTTGCTACTTCATTTCCATATACAAAGGTTTTTGAATTTTAATTGACATTCTCAGATACCAATGGCATATATATGTCTGTCCCTGGTTTTAACTCCACTAAATGCATCTGAGGAAGTAGACTGAAGTCTATGAAAGTTTATACTGCCAATTTCTTTCTTACAGTTAGTCTCAAAGGTGCTACAAGATCTTTCTCGATACAGTTCTCAAGATTCTGCAGGATGGAACCATGACAGTTAAAATGGTGCCACACTACTTTATTTCTGCAGTGTGGTAGGTCTTTTGTAGTTTGCTAGTTTCAGGAAACTAATAGGCTTGAATTATCATAGCTTACCTTATTAAACAGATCTACACAGGCTTTTCCTTTGTGTGTCCTGTTCAAGGTTCATTACCTTGCATAAATCCTTTAAAATTTAGAATGGATTCCATGCTGCTACTGACATTGGATCTGCCAACTCCTTAGTTGTGTGTTTGATGAAATATCATTTTGGATATTTCTATTTTATGTCCAGCTTGCTTATGCATTTGAATGAACTTGGATATTAGTGTTGCTTTAAGTCCAGTTGTGGAATATCATGTGTGGCTTAAGGACTATCCATTAGTATTTGAAACAGCTCTTATTACTTAGTTGATACCTGCTTGAATGTTGTTGCTGTGTGGCTTCATCATGCCCAACTTACAGTGACCCTAAAGTGAACCTGTCATGGGGTCTTCTTCGCAAGTTTCTTCAGAAAGGGTTTGCCATTGCCATCCTCTGAGGCAGAGAGTATGTGACTTGCTCAAGGTCAACCAGTGGGTTTCGATGACCGAGAAGGGAATCAAACCCTGATCACCAGAGTTGTAATCCTGCTCTCAGTTCACTATAGCACACTGACTTGAGTGTGTGTCCCTATAAATTGTTATGTGTTATATTGTTGTATCACCTTTAATCTTCTGTCATTTTCCTTATCTTTTTCATAGTAATACTTATTGTTTCATTAGTACTTTGCTGAAAAACATGTTAGGAGTTTTCTCTCATATTTTCTTTTTATCCTTTTTTGGGGTGCCCTGATCATTTGGAGACCTTCCCTCTTATTTCTTGTTGCGTGATTAACCATGTGAAATCTTTCCCCAGACACGTGCAGACTTTTTGTTGAGATTGAGACAACTGGCATATAGTCATCAAAACCAAACCAGACAGTGTGAAACAAAGACAAAACCCACAAATCAACCTGGTAGCCACTGGCTATTGGTGATAATGACCTGGATGTTTTTTTCATGCTACACAATTATAGCAGTTTATCTGCCTTGGCTGCCTCCTGTGGAATTGTGGAGTTTATGGTTTAGAGCAGTGAATCCCAAACTCTGATCCTCTGGCTGTTTTGGACTTCACCTCCCAGACTTCCTGAATGTTGGCCAAGCTGGCTAGGTCTTCTGTGAATTAAGGTCTAAAACTCCTGGAGGACCAAAGTTTGGGAACCACTGGTTTAGAGAGAGTATTTAGACTTCTCAGCCAGAATGCTCTAGTGCCTTCCTGAACTACAAGCCCCAGGATTCCACAGACTGTTGCCATGGTCATTAAGGTGGAATCATAGGGCTATAATCGAGTAATGTGAAAGGCTCCCTGATATTGCTGTTTCACTGTAGTGCCATTGTAAACCACAGGCTATCTGCTGTTTGTGCACAGCTGACTGAAAGTCAAAACAATATAGTTTGCTAAGTGGCAAAATCACTACTTCACCAAACTGAATTAATGCTATGGATGGCATCTTGCCATGGCTTCTGTAAACCTCTGCAGCCTGCCTGGGATTGCAAAAACAGGATGGCATCACACATAGCTTATTGGCTTAATCTGTCTTCACTGGCCATGAGTTTTGGAGGGAGGCCTCTTTTTATTTTTTATTTTTTTTGAGAAAGGAAAGGAGGTAGTGAATAAAAAGAGAGACCAGATCTTCATATTTTTAGTGTGTAGATCATATTCTTTCCCTTTATGCTGCCATCACCCAAAAGAAGCACATCTGTGTTTGCCAAGGACAAAGTCTCGCTCTTTTCTCATGAATGATTGAACTTGCAGCAGGCTGATTCTGAATGTGGTTTTTCTTCAGCTTGGATGCTCTGTGTTTTGTAACTGGAATGCTTGGTCCACAGACAGTGCTGAGGCTTTGTCTTTGATAACAAGGGCTGGATTTTCTAATGAGTGCTTTTCAGTCTAGTCAGTGTCAAGTACCATTTTCTCAATGAGTGCCGGAGAGTAACCTCTATAGAAATTGTCATGAAGAAATCTAGTTGCACCTACAGATTCTGATGAGGATGTTATATTCCCCAGATTCCTGATCATTTAATCATCTTTTTCTGGAAAATAAAATCCTTTTTGTTGGTTTGCTTTTTGAACAGAAGGGTAAGGAGAAGTTACTTCTTTGCTTTTCTATTTCCTGCAAAAAAATTCTTATGAAAAGAGAGAAGAATGCGCAACCTCCCCACCCCACCCCTGGTCTTGTACTGATATCTATAAAAATACGAGTTCGTTGTCCCGATGCGATTAAGCGAATGTCCACACAGGGGAAAAGAGAATTTATAATTTTATTTGCTGCAGTGAAATAGTGTGGATATTGGCTTAATTGCACCGGGACAACGAACTCATATTTTTATGGGTATCAGTACTTGCTAACAATATTAATTGTGTTTGTATAACAGTGATTAGTTCTAGTTGATTAGAATCATAGATTTGGAAGGTCATTGAGTCTAATCCTCCACTCAGTGCAAGACATCCAGCCAGTGGTTCCCAAACTTTGGTCCTCCAGATGTTTTGGACTTGGAGTTAAAGTCCAGAACTTCTCAAAAATCAAGCTTTGGGGACCACTGGAAAGCATCCCTAGCAGGTTGCTGTCCAGCCTCCTTTTTGAAGAGGTCCAGAGGAAGAGACCATACTACCTCTCTAGGTAATTCATTCCATTGCTAAACCACTGTTACCATCATGAAGTTCTTTCTAATGTTCAATGAAATCTGCCCTCCTGTAACTTAAAAACTATTACATCTGGTCTTATCCTTTGGAGCAGCAGAG
The DNA here is from genome assembly GCF_019175285.1 of Sceloporus undulatus. Lineage (NCBI taxonomy): Eukaryota > Metazoa > Chordata > Lepidosauria > Squamata > Phrynosomatidae > Sceloporus > Sceloporus undulatus. The sequence goes on along the minus strand of NC_056523.1, from coordinate 313,555,299 downwards.
AACAAACCTGGAGCCTGCTCTCTGTGACAGCCCTTTATATATTTAAAGAGTGCAATCATGTCATTCCTCAGTATTTTGTTCACCCGGTTGAACATGCCCAACTTCCTCAATGCTTCCTCATATCTTTTGTTCTCCATACCTCTTATCATCCCTGTTGCTCTTCTTTGAACTTGCTCCAATGTGTGTATATCCTTCCTAAAATGAGATGCCCAGAAGTGAATGCAGTACTCCAGGTGAGATGTGACTAGTACAGAATATAGTGGGGCTGTTAGTTCCCTTGCCTTGGAAACAACAGTTTGATTAATGTAGGCTAAAATATTTGCCTTCTTTGGTGTAGCACCACACTGCTGGCTCATGTTTTGATTGTTTTGGTTTGAGCTCTCTGACAGGGGAGGCTAAATTTTTTCACAAACTGCAAACCCAGAATTCCATAGTATTGAGTAATGTCAGTTAAAATGGTATCAAACTGCTTTATTTCTGCAATGTGGCAGCACTATAATAGTGCTAGAGAACCTCCTTCTGTCTTTTTCTGCTGAAGCAATCTAATGTGGCTATGCCTTTGAGTACTGGTTATGCATTAGGTATTACCAAGAAAAAAGAAAAAGAAAAAAAAAGAAAAAAAAAAGAATGATGCCACATTATTTTGCAACTGGCTATTTCTAAGCTCTGGTTCTGTTGCAATATGACCAAAAAAAGAAAGCTAGGGTTGGGGAGTGTCAGGGGTGGATTACTTACCTCTAGTGGCCTGAATCCTCTTGGTTAGTTCCAACTAGAGATGACCCATTGAATCAGCTTTTGAATAGCAAGTCAACATGTACATAAATCTTTTTGATTCAGATATATCCACACTAGTTGGGACAAAAACAATTCCAGCCATAAGCTACTGTTGAATTAATTGAGATAAAGTTAGCTGGGTCACCAGGAATGTGTTTTCACTCAGGCCTAAAACTGCTACTTTTAGGAGGTTTCATGGTTATAAATCCAATGAGATGAAATTTTAATTATTAGGCACTAAGATAGAGTAGAAGGGAAAAGATTATTAGAAGGTGCTTTGCAACCATGGCTGAAATTTAATATAAACTGTTTAGTAAATTCTCTTTCTGCAAGTGCATCGTATTTGTCAAAGAATGATTATGAAAGATTAATTTAGAGTATTAAGAGAGATTTATGTGAATGGACAAATCTTAATCTTGCACTGAGTAGAAGAATGTCCACAATAAAAACAAGCATATTACCCAAGATGATTTTATTTTTGGCAATGCTAATTTTCATGCTTAAACACATTACAAGGATGACAAAAATGATTATGAAATATGTCTGGCTATATAAATCTTCTAGGGAAGGCTAAAAAGGAAAAGGAAAAGAATTACATAAGGAAAAATGGCAGATTTGAATACTAATAACGTAGGACATATCTCAAGGATAGTTCAACTGCTTCCTTTTGAGAAAGGGCATCCTAATATTTCAGTGAAACTAGAAATATTTGTGGGTTTGCATTCATAAACCCCAGATCACTTTGTCTTCCTCTGTGTAAACTTTTCTCTTCCACCTCAGCCTCTTTAGGTCTCTGTAAGTGTTCTTCTAATGTACTTATAACTAATAACGTAAACTGTTTTGCATTGGAAGGAAATGAAATCTGGAAAACCCACTTTTCTTTTTTTTTCATATTTAAATCTTTATTGACAATTTCTTTAAGACAGATACAAATAACATATACATATAACATACAAGCAAACACCAATATAATACAAAGCAGGCCATAAACTACAAATGTATACAACATTTAAAAACGGTTGATTTCCTGAAGGAGAGAGGACATGCTTTTAAATCAAGTTAAATTCCCACTTTTCTGTAGAGATGCAATGGACCTGAGAAGCAATAATTTTCTTTGCTTAATAATACTAGTAATTGTTTTTGCATGGTTTTAAACAGAAAAAAAATGTTGATGGTTGGCCTGGTACATTATTAAGAGGTAATATGATAGAGCAAGAAATATATTCTAAGCAAGTTGGAATGTTATTATGATTTTAATTATGTTCTTTAAAACCTCAAAAGTGATTTGAATTTTGGAATAGAATACAATTAGCCCTCCTAATCCATGGTTTTTATTATCCACGGATTCAAGCATCCAGACTTTGAAAATATAGTCCTCCCTCTGTTCTTGTGGCTTTCGAAACCGTGTCCCTCGCTTATGTGTGAGAGACAAAAAGAGAGGGAAATAATGGGGCACGTGCCTGAGGTACATGCCAACACACCCCTGCAGCCGTATGCCTATATTCAAGCCAATGGCAGATAGCAAACCTTGATTTTATATAAGGGACATATTTTGCTATGCCATTATATTTAAGAATTCATGGATTTTGTTATCCACGGGGATCCCGGAACAAAACCCCAGCAGATAACAGGGATCCACAGTAATAGAATCATAGGTTGGAAGGGAGCCACAAGAGTCACCTAGTTCAGTTCATTGCCATGTAGAGATACACAACCACACTTGTTCCCTCATATTCGCTAGGGATAGGGGCACAAGACCCCCCGTGAATATGGAAAATACGCAAATAACCAAAACACCATATTTTTACCTGAGAGGATACCTCTCTAGATATCTCTAGCTCCTCCAGTGCAACTCTGTGGTCAATGTGCGACAGACACTCACCATAGAACTGCACTGGAGGAATTACAAATGTCTAGTAGAGTATTCTCTCTAGGAATCTCTAGATCTTTCAGTGCAACATTTAGTTAAAGTTGACCATAGAGTTGCACTGGAGGGCCTAGATAGTCCTGGCGAGAACATATTAATCAAATCCATGTATAATCAAATCCACAAATATCAAAGCCACATATATGGAGGGATGAGTGTAAAGCATTCTTGAGAGATGGCCACCCAACCTCGATGTAAAGACCACCAAAGGAGAGTCCACCACACTTCAAAGCGATCTGTTCCATTGTTCAACAGCTCTTACAGTCCTCCTAATCTCTCTATTTCTAATTTGTATCCAGTGGTTCATGTTCTAGTCTCTAAAGCTGCAGAAAACAAGCTCACCCAATCTTCTACATGACATCCCTTCAGATATTTAAAAATGGCTATCATTCAGTGGTGTCACGAGGGGTGTGGGGGGTGCAGCACCCCAGGTGACATCTCTAAGGGGAAGGGATGACACTATTCCTCCTCAAACATCTCTTCTGCACCCCACCCATCGAAGCCAGGCTCCGGGTGAGGTGCCACTCAGTCTGCTGAGAAAAGAGAGGCTACAGCATCTCCCTTCTCTTTCCACTGAGCCTTGAAGCAGGCAGAGTGGGGGGTGAGGGACGAGACAATGGTGTCCCTAGGGTTGGTGTGACCTGGTGCGGTAACTCATGCTGTCACCCTCTCCCCCATTGACCTTCTCCCATTTCACATCATACAGAATCCTTAGTAATGCTTTTTTTTGCACTAATGCTACTTGTAAATCTTAATTCCCATATACAGTATCACTGAATGTAATGCTAATAGTTGTGACATAGACAATTAATAATAATAATAATAGTAATAATAATAATTTATTATTATTATTTGTATCCTGCCTCTCCCTGTATTGGCAAAATGAAAATGATACCTTCAAATTACAATATCGTACACACAACCTAAATTTATTTACATATATATATATATAGTGATGATTTTGTTAAAAAATTTAAAACAAAATTTAAAAGAATAATTTTTTAAAAAAATTTAAATTTTAAATTTTAATTTAAAAAAATTCTGGGGCCTCTCCTTTCTCCTGAGTTTCATCCCACTCCCACCATCTCTTAAAGCATTTTAAAGGGGAGCAGATGAATGCCACAGCCTGTTTCTGCCAAAAGGTAGTGTTTGTGGAGCAATGCTGTTCCCCCCCCCCCCCAAGTGTGTCACCTGGTCTGGTCCGCACCCCCCGCCACCCCTAGTGGCTCCACTGGGATGGGGACCAGGTAAAGTTCTGCTCAACCAGTGAACAAAGGTGAGGCTGCAGCGTCTCCCTTCTCCCTCTGTCCATTCAGCCTTGAAGCAGGTGAAGAGGTGGGTGAAGTCTGGCTCAATCAATCTGTTGCCATGTTGCGGGGGGTGAGGGAAGGAAGGAAGAAAGTATGAATACAAACAAGGCAGAGTTTGCAAGGACAGCAGAAACTGTCTAGCTGTGAGAGTGGTTGCTGACTGTCTCATGGGGGGCAAGGGCAGAAGGAATGGATCCAGGAAAAGAGGCAGCAGGAATAACCACTCATTTGCAGAAGATAAAGAGGTGGTGGTTGTGAGATGTATAGTTTTCTAAGTACCAAGTACCTAGTCAGCTTAGGAGTTTATCACACGTTTACGAGATCTAGAAGGGATCACTCCCCCATCCTTATCACATCCGTGACCCCTCAGTGAAAGTGTTCCCACATGAAAGTGTGTTGTTCCTGTCATTCAGCCATCATGGTATTAATGAGTTCTTCCGTTAATACAAAATGGCGGCAAATGACAGCAGAATGACACTCCACTGACGGCTGAAAGTGCTTTTCAGCCTACTTTCATGTGAAAGTGATTTGCACAATCACTAGCACTTCCCAGGTGGCTGAATGACAGGTTCAGCATGCTTTGCATGTGAAAGTCATTTGCACGATCACTTTTACTGGCGCTTCCCAGCTGGTTCTAGTACAGGTTATCTGTGAAAGTCCTTCCCGTGATCGGGCGGGACAGGGAGGGGACAATGACGTCCTGTCCCACATGTGATAAACCTCTTAGTCAGGACAAAACAAGTGAAACAGCAATATCCAATTTATTAGTTACAATCTTGCCAGAAGGGGTGTCTTAAGCAAATTGGCAGACCCATGCGGGTCACAGCCAGCTATTATATTGCCTACTCTGGGCAGCATGTTCCCTCCCTCATTTCCCCATTGGTTGGATACTTGGAAGTTGACAGCCAATTCCGTCTGCCTAATATGAATATTACAAATAATAATAATAAACTTTATTTTTACCCCACCTCTCCATCAGGATTGAGGCGGTTTACAATAAAAATCCGTACAGTACAAAATAATACCAATTATTCCCTCCCTCCCTCCCTTAAAACATAATAATCTCTTCACAGCAAAAATAAATAACTTTTAAACATTAAAATAGTCAATTAAAATTAAAATTAAAAATATATTATCTCTGCCTCTGTTTACATCTCCCACCCACTCATATTCAAAAAGCCCTTGCCATTATTTACAAACCTCCTTCTAAGGTACTTTCTTGGCTTAATTTTAACTATAGCGAAAGCTATGCAATTAACCAAAGCTTGAATCATGATTTCAACCCAAAGTCTCATTATTTACTGTTCATCCTCCTTTTCTGTGTTTGCTCAGGAAGCATCTTCTGCTAGCTGCAGAGCTTCTTTCTGCCAAAAGGTAACTGTGTCCATCTAATGAAAGTTCTGCATTCTCTACAAAGTTTGTGTGGAATTAAAAAAACAACCACCTTTTCATCCAGCAGGGCCCTGGAGTCCCAAACATTTATGCAGGATGTGTGTGTGATGTATGTAGTTTAAAAACCACATCTTCCCTTCTGTCGTGGAGGCCCATCTAAACTCTTAACTCTTTATTCTATTTCTGCTAGCTTCTTATACATGTATATATATTTATGTGTGTGTGTGTGTATTTATTTGTCTGTTGAATCCAAATATTAACCATTTCTCTCGGTGGCTTTCAGAGGGAACCCTAGTTCCCTTTGAGTATTTGTTCAGGAAGCACCTTGCATGTAGGGTTGCCATTTCACGGGAGTAGGCGGGACAAACACGCTTTTTAAGGCTTCTGCATGGTTCCGTCCCGCCTAGCCCCGCCCCCATTCAAGGTCCCGGTTTGGGCTCCCCTCAGACCCTGCCTTCCTCTCCTGACTGCTGGGAGGGGTGGACTGCCCAGCTCCTCAGTCCCCATTGGCCAGATTTCAAATAAGGGGGAGGAGCTGCAGCCCGCAGCAATCTATTCAGCTCCATGCAGCAGGCGTGTGTGATTTAAACTGAAGAGAGAGGAGGAGCGGGGAGTGAGAGACAAAGAAGAAGGAAGGAGAGACGAGCAGAGCAGCAGCAGAGGAGACAGAAGGAGCGGAGTGGAGGCAAGAGCAGAGGAGGCAGAAGAAAGAAGGGCCCGAGGGCAGCCAGAGGAGAGAGGAAAGAAGGAGTGGAGTCTTGGAGAAGATAAGGAGGAGAGCTCAGAGGAGTCAGAAGAAAGAAGGGCCAGAGCAGAGGAGACAGAATAAAGAAGGAGCAGAGAGAAGACAGAAGAAAGAAGGACCAGAGAGAGGAAGAGACAGAGAAGAAAGAAGGATTAGAGAAGAAGGAGAGCCCAGAGCAGAGGAGGCAGAAGAAGGTGGCCTGGGCTGAGGGGTGGTTGGCCCTGGGTCTTGCTGCCACTCAGCAGCCTCTGTTGAGGGTCGGGGAGGGGCTCATTCCCGCCAAGGAACGCCACCATTTTAGACTAAATCAAGCGGTGGCAGTGTGGAAAATCTGGTTTGGAAGGGGCAAGGACTGTTGCTTTAAATGCTCATGGTTGCTGGGATGTGGGAAATGGAGTTTGTCAGGGGCAGGGACTGTTGCTTTAAACTGTGATACCTTTATAGCACCAACCAAAATGCACAAAACATATTATGCAAGCTTTCAAAGCTCCACTGACTTCTTCATCAGGCAAAAGTGTTAAAAATCCAACAGGAGAAAGAAAGAAATGATGGTGTTGGAATCATAGGCCTATACTATGTGAAGATATTGTTAGTTGTTCTTAGTGTAGATGGTAGAGACAGAGGGATAGCCATGTAGGCAGAGGCCTTTCCTGCTTTTTTGCTAAACCTGAAACCGTGAGCCAATCCACTTCCACTACTTGTTAAACCACCTTGATATGTTAAATATGCATAGCCATGTTAAACCATGTTAAATGTTAAACCCAAAGGGTTTGGTTATGCAATAAGCTTCTGAAATAAGCCAGAGGCCATGTTAAATAAAGCCATGTTCAATGCCCAGATGTGCAGTTTGGGATGGGGGGAGGGGGTGGGCCAGAAAGGGAAGCACATTTCTGCCATCTGTCTCGGAATAATGCCAAAATGTCCTCCATTTTGAGCATGCCCAAGAAACATGTGTTTATATTAATGCTTTTTTTAAAATCATTACATTTTTCATGTGTCCTCCATTTTAAAAATATGTCCTACATGGGGGGGGGTGTAAATTTTGTCCTACATTTGTCCCACATTTGTCCCAGTTTGGAGGTTGACAGTTATGGCAACCCTACTTGCATGTAATATAAAAGGCTCTTTGGTGGAGACTGGGTAATCTTGTTTGTTTGTTTGTTTCTGGTACTGTTTGGTTTGGTATGGTTTAAATATATTATTTTTCAAAGAAATAGCTATGTTAGTCTGCCACAAGATAAAAAGCAGAAAGAAAGAAAGGGGAGGGGGAAGGAATTTTGCAGCTCTTTTAGCACCAACTATTTTAATTTGTCCTTTTGTGAATATTCATCCATTTCTTCAGGTACCCTAAATTTGATTTGATATCCAGTGCAGTTAAATTAGACCAATTAGTCTTTAAAGTGCTGCCAAATTCCTCTATCCCACTTTTGTTGAAAAATATATTGTTTGTTCTCTTGTAAAACGACTGATATTCTGGAAGGGGCTGAAACTCAATTTACACTAGAAAGGTAGTCTTATAAATTAATGGATGTCATTTCTGTCTTATGCACATTGGAGCAACTAGTTTCATCATGATGAAGCTAACACAATTCAATCTATACAAATGAAAAATGTGCAACTGCTATTAAAACAATGAAGTTAATATGAAGATTATAATAAGGAAGATCTCAAGAGCAGGCCCGTCTAATGTGAGATAGATTGTTTGTCCCAGGTGTCTTTGTATCAGCTATTTTAGATGTATGTGTGCAGTAGAAACGTGTACTACAAAAGAGCTGATATGCATACTAGGAACACATCTTGCAAGTGTGCTATTTAGAGGGGTCAGTTTAGGGCACCATCACCTGGTAATTTTTATTCAGTTGCTATACTGTTAGCCTAGTTATTGTTGCACACAGATGCATATTTGGGATGTATGCCTTATCACATCTACTTGCTCTTACATACGCTGATTCCATCTGTAGCAACAAGCCATAGTTTGTAGCTATATTTAAACTGCACAAACTGTATTGTTTGCTTGCAAATGAGAGGCAGAAAGCACAGTTTGATTAAGACTTCTTATTGCATAGATCACGTCTTACCTAATATAAACCTGATTGTTAACTGTGCTTTGCTGAAAAATTATGGACACAAGAGAAAAAGCAAACTTGAGTAACTTATTCTTGCAAGAATTCAAAGATATGGCCATGTTAATCTGTAGAATCAGCATGTAGAGAGATCTTGTAGCACCTTTGAGACTAACTGAAAGAAAGAAGTTGGCAGCATGAGCTTTCATAGACTTCTGTCTACTTCCTCCACTCCACTACATGCATCTGAGGAGGTAGACTGAAGTCTGCAAAAGTTCATGCTGACAACTTTTTTATTTCAGTTATTCTTGTAACAAGTTGTGTGTATGTATATTATGGATGAATGCTAAAAGTAAAAAAGAAAAGTCTTGATAATCTTGCTGTAATTATTGTGACATAAAGAAAGTAGCCTTAAGAAGTACTCTTGAAATACTGCTCTTGAACTACCTAATGAATGAATATTGAATATATCCAAGAGCAAGACTTTAAACATTGGTTCTCACCTCTCTTTTTCCTGGTCTCTGAAACCTGAAATGAGACCAGATTGTCTACCAGTTTTGCGATTCTGAATGCCTCAATGAACTGTTCAGTAGTTGCTTGAGAGTAAATGTGAGAAATAAAAAAAGGTTGTTTTTTATTCTAATTTTACAGCTTGGCATAAATTAACATTTAGGGTAGTTAGCAGACATGTATATCAAAGGACTGCAATTAGAAGGGAGTTAGCCTTGAATATTGGTTGTACACATGTATATCAAAGGACTTTTAATTATAGAGAAATACAAGAAAAGAATGTTAGGGAGGAAGTAGCCTTGAGTTGTTAAATATGGACATGAAATTGAAGAGAGGCTGAACAAGATAGATATAGCTGGAGAGTTTGAATGGGGACCATGGAAGTAGGGAGCGATATCAAATATGGAATATTGTAAATATAGGTAGGGGGAGATGTAAACCAGGGGTGGGGATAATGCAGAGAATGCTAAATGTCTCACAAAACTAGAATTCCCAGAATGCCCTAGCATTGAGCCAGGGCAGTTAAGGCGGTCCCAAACTGGATTATTTCTGCAGTGTGTTTGAGACCTAAGTCAATAAAGCTTTGCATATAACAAAAGTGATTCCTAAAAATTTGCTTAATAATTTTGCTTTACATGTAATTAGAGGACGTGTAGTAATAAAGAGTGTGATTTCCTCCACTTCTCCATGCAGATTTATACATAGTTTATTTTGTGTGTATGATATTGTAATTTAAAGATGAAATTTTAATTTTTGTTAGCTGTTTACATCACGACTATTGTTATATTTAGTGATATATGGGGATTAAGATTTATGAGTAACATTAGCACAAAAACATCACTAAGGATATTGTATGATTTGGTATGGGAGGAGGTAGGTTGGAGAAGGGGGTGTAGTGGCACCAACCCTAGTGACACCACTGCTATCATCCCACCTCTTAGTCTTCTCCAGCTAAAGACACCCAGCTCCCTCAGTTGTTCTTCATAAGTTTTGTTTTCCATACCTTTGATCATCTTCGTTGCCCATCTCTGGACATGTTGCAGCTTGTCAATATTGTACTTGAATTATGATGCGCAGAACTGAAGACAGTATTCCGGGTGTGGTCTGACCAAAGCAAAATAGATACTACAACCACCCTTGATACTACAACCCTTACAACAGACACTGTACTCCTGCTGATGCAGCTACAATCATGTTGTTTTTTAGTTCACCACATCACACCCTTGACTGACATTTAGCTTGTGATCTAGATCCTAGATCTTTTCCACTTGTCTAGGACAGTGGGAGACCAGGGTTTTAATCTCTGCTTACTTATGGAAATCCACTCACTGAACTTGGGGAATTCACACTCTCTCAGCCTTAAAGGAAGGCAATGGCAAACCTCTGAATAAATCTTGCCAAGATAGGATCATCATAAGTTGGAGTTAACTTGACGGCACATAAAAAAAAAATCAAGTGCATTTCCTGTGAAAGAGTTTCTTCTTTTCTGTCTGTAAATTAAAGAACGGAAGATGCCTTTGTGTATTGTAGATAAAAATTGATAAACTAAGGTGGGACTGAGCTCTCCAGCCACAAACCCTTGCTGAAATGGTATATCTTCTCAAACAGAGTGCCCCCAAAATTACTAATTACTCACTTTGTATCTGTTTGCTGTGTGCTTCTCTGAATCTAGGCTCTGAGGACTTTGTTGGTACATTTCACAGTGGCAACAAATTGTGCCTAAACAGACTAATGCAATGAGAATTCAGTTGGTTCTAATCTAATTTGGGCACAAGAATTGAGCTGTAAATTAAGAGTCAGGCTGAACTGTTGTTTTAATGTGTTTTATATATGTTGTTAGCTGCCTTGGGTCCAACTTTGAGAAAGGCAGGATAAAAATAAAATAAAATGAAGAGTCTTGCGTAGAAGAGTCTTGAGCATACCACGTATGACCTACCAATCCCCCACTGCTCCCCTTCAGAACTCTCTGTCACCTACTTTGTGGCTCAAAACTGAACCAATACCTCCGGGAGCATCTCCGATTTAATATCTCCAGAGGTCCTCAACAGTATCTATCCAAAAATATTGGCCTAAAATTGTACATGTCTATGTTTTTGCATGGTGTAAAATGCCCCAATGTCCCCCTAAAGAGCATTTCAATATAACTTTTAACCCCTGAGGAGCCCTAGGGTGTGTATGCCGCCTGTGGGTCGCACTTTAACTGCTTAAAAGAAATAAAATAGAGCTGGGTATTTTAGGCTGGGAGGACTTTGGGAATGCAGGTGGCATTACCTGAGCAAGGTGGATGCAAGTAAGATAGAAACAAGGCACTATACCTGGGAGCTCTGTTGCAATGAGACAGGCCTTCAGAACTGACAAAGCTAAATCAGTTGTAAGAACCTGGAGTACATCATGTTTGAATATTTCCTTACAGCTACCAAAAGAGCCTTTTCTGTAAGTAATAACCAATGCAAGCTAGAGATGGAGGTTCTCAGCCAATCTACTCTTTACTGTGTTAATTTCTAACATGCTGGAGATTGATACATGAATGTGCTTTTCCATAAACATGTGACCTTCCCACCTGCATTTTGATACAATGCAATCTATTATTTTAACTGAAGACTCTGCTACTTTCCTTCTGCCTCACTTTGTTGCATTTTGCGACGCACAAGTAGTCCTTTGGACTACCAGAATCCCCTCTTTCCAGCCAGTAGCCATTATAAAAAAAGATGTTTTTAATTTTTTTAAAAAAAGGAGTGATAAAAGGACAGCATTCCCTGACTGGCACCCTTTAAATGTGCTGGATTGCAGGTCCCATCATTCTTGATGTTCATTCTGGGTGGGACAAATTAGACACCAGTTTGGGGAAGATTGCAGTATGGTCTTGGGCACTAGGGGGTTGTGCTGAAGATTTTAGAAAGCAGTAGATTTTGAGGATAGTTTTGTAGTAAGTAAGATACCTTTGCCCAGGTATGTATCAGGCATATGAGGCACAGCAAGGAGAACAAGTTGGTATTCACTCAGGGATGTGTTTAGAACAAGATGAGCAAAGTACAACGATCCAGATGAACTTTGGCTCCCACTGTTCCTCATCATTAGTTATGCAGGATAGGTTTACTGGGTGTTGAAATCCAGCATTATCTGGTGGATCACACTTAGCCTACCCAGTTTAGAAATGGAGTTGCTGCCCATTTTATGTCTTCCTGTTTTGTAACATGCAGCTAAAGTTGCCAGAACATCATTAAATCTGATGTGTAAAAAATGAATTTTAGAATCTAGTCACCTAATTAAATAGATATAGAATTCATGTTTTTGTTCTTAGGCTTCAATTGAATTTTACATAGAGAAGAGCACATGATATGCATTTGTAGGCACGTTACAGACCACCTAAAAGTGGTGGTCTGCCGCCGCTGCTGGTTGCTCCGTGAGGGAGCTGTAGCAGCCAAATCGCGCGGCTCCCACGCAGAGAAAAAAGAAGCCCCAAAATGGCGCTTCTTCCCACGGCGCGGTTATGACACCGCGAGGCGCCAATGGCGCACTCGCGACGTCATAAGCACCGCACGACGTGCAGACGCTATGCGTCCGACACGTAATAACGGAGGCACCTGTGTGTATAGGGCGCCGCCATTATTACGTCCTCATCACGTGCTAGGGGTGAGGCCGGTGTGGACGCTAGGTCCCTGGCCAACCCCTAGCACTCGATGGGGGCACCTCAAGAGCCCGTCTGTAACGGGCCGTAATCTCATAATAATGTTGTACCTACTTTTTTTCCTCAGTGTGGCAGTATTTCTTAATTATACCAAGACAGAATATACCAGAACACATTTAGTCTAAAGTGAATAATCCAGCAATAATGTCTCACTGCTGGAAAGTGCAATTACTGACACATACAGTTATATTTAATCAGCTGCATGAAAGGAGAAGAGTTAAGATGTTGATAATGAGTGTTTCAAAATGGAGAGAATGTCATTACAGGGGTACTTTTCTTTAGGCTTCGAAAACAAATTTGCTTAGTTTGCAAATAAAAAAAATAGTCTTAAAAGAACAATCAAAAACACGAACTTGCTCTTGGATTGATTATTGTTGCTAGTGATGTTTATCTCTACAATATGTACATCTCACTGAACTAACTAAGGGAGGACATCTTCCTTCTCACAATTGTATATTCATAGAATCATAGAAGTGTAGAGCTGGGAGGGACATTTCCAAGCAGGTATACACAACTGCAGCAGTCCTGAAAGTTGCTCATCCAATCTCTGTTTATTTGTTTATTTATTTCATTTATATACTGCCTTTCTCTCCGGAGGGATCCAAAATGCAGCTCACAGATAAAACATTTAAAATGGCAATAAAATTCAAAACAATTAAAACATAGCCAATATAAAATCACATAAAATATACAAAAGTTAAAAACATAATCTAAAACAAACTCCCACAAAATAAAACCAGGCTTGCATGACTTCAAAAAGCCTGCCTGCATAGGAATGTCTTTACTTGCTGGCAAAAGGTCTCCAAAGAAGGAAGAGTCCTCTGAAGCAGCCCATTCTACTGTTAAACAGCTTTTACAGTAAAGACATTCCACCTAATAATATTTAGGTAGAATCTCTTTTTTTTTGGTCATTTGAACCATTTGGTTTGTGTGGTAATTTCTGCAGCAGCAGAAAACGAACTTTCTCCATTTTCATGGTGATTATGATGATATTTATTTACTTCTTACCTGCCTCTCCCCATGGATCGATACAAGGAACAACAAAAATTAACAGACAAACAACATCAGTTAAAACACATCAGTTAAAACTTATGTCAATTTAAAAGGACAAATAAGATGTACACATATGAAAACATTTAAAATTCATCATTTATAATTCAACAATTTAAAACTCATTTGGATAAGCCTGCCGGAAGAGACTGATCTTTAATGCTCTTTTAAATTCTGGCAATACGGTGAACTCGGCATGGGTCAGCGTAAGAGGGACACCCCAAAGAAGAGATACAAGGACTCCCTGAAACAACATCTCAGGCTTGGCCAAATTGATCACCAACAATGGTCCGCCCTGGCTTCACATTGGGAGGCATGGAGACGCACTATCCACGATGCTGCAGCCTTTTTCGAAAACTCACGGCAAACAAGTCTCGAAGAGAAACGACAACGCAGAAAGAACAACAACCTGGAAACATCACCCAAGGAGACTTTCCGCTGTGCTTTCTGCAACCGGACCTGTTTGTCCCGGATTGGCCTTTTTAGTCACCAACAAAGGGCGGGATGAGTCCTTCCTGAATCTTCGTTCGTGAAGCAGAGCCAGAGAGAAATTCTGGCAGCATATTCAGCTGCTAGATCATTTCTGACGGGTTATTCCACAGTCTTGGGGTGACTGAAGAAGTCCTCTGGCTGACAATTGGCAACCTAATCCTGACTGACTGGAGTAAATGTCAGCCGGAGCACCTGAGGGTACAGGGCAGATCATATGGGTGGAGGCCATCATGTAGGTAACCTGGATCCAAACTATGTAGGGTTTGAAAGGTAATAACTAAAACTTTGTACCTTGCTTGGAAACTAATTGGTTTCTAGATGACATCCCTTCAGATATTTAAAGATAGGTATCATATCTCCATTGAGTCTTCCTTTCTCCAGTCTAAACAAATCCAGCTACCTCACTAGTTCCTCATAATGGTTGATTTCTAGACTTTTGATTATATTGGTCACCCTACTCTGGACACATTCCAGCTTGTCAATATCCTACTTGAACTGTGGTGCCCAGAACACACTATTCCAGATGAGGTTTGCCCAAAGCAGAATAGAGTGGCATGTATATGTCCCTCGATTGGAACACTATACTCTTATTGAGGTAGAATTGCATTGGATTTTTTTGGCCAATGTATCACACTGTTGATCTTGTAGCATAGAATATGTCCCTCTAGAAAAAGCATGTCTAATATAGTATTTGCAGAACACAGTCATAACGTTTTCATACCACTTTACACTGTCATGACAGTTAAGGTGATATCAGACTGGTATATCTGTGTAAAGGCAGATATGGCTTGGACTAACAGAAGATTCGGAGCAAGAAAATATGATTCAGAGGCCACAAGAGCATCTGCAAGTCTGTCTTTTTTCTGCAGATGAAAATACTTGTCAGCTGGGGTGGATATTTTTTTTACTGGCTGAGAATCTTGTCAACAAATAAAAATCTTGCTGGGAATGTACTCGCTCTCCCAAGTTTTTCTGTTTTCTCAAATAACGTTTGTCTTTTGCTTATCCTGGCATAATGGAGGAGACTTTCTGTATTTAGAACCTGTTGGTTGATTCCACTTTAGTAAGGCATGTTGCAAGCCTTTTTTCAAGATACATTCAGCAGAGGCTGCTATAGTGCAGAGAGTCCTTGGCAGAAAACAGAGAGTGGACCATAGGTCAGTTGGGGAGCATGTCATTTGTAGGCAGGAAGTCCCCTCTTCAGTCAAAGAAGGAATAGCAACGATTTGGCCTACAAGCTACTTTTTCGGCCCTAGACTGGGGTGAGTAAAGTGCGGCCTGTGATCACAGAGCCCCCCAAGGATAATTTTTTTTCTCTGAAATGCACAAACATAATATCTAGGGGTTGCAAAGGGCATTTGCACCACTTTTGGAAACTTTTGACCCCAAGGCTCAAAATAAAAATTTGTGAAATGTTTCAATTTTTTACTTGGCCCAAAATGTCCTCTCAGACCTCAAGAAACCCCCCAAAATGCCCCCAAACCTATCCCCTAGAGGGCATTTGAGGGTATTTTTGTGAGAACAAATGTGGTGAGTAGGCAGCCCTCTGAAGTCTCCTGTAAGGCCAATGTGGTCTTCTAGTCTTCCACATTTATGAACCCTGCCCTAGACCCTTTTTGAGAGCCAGTATACCAGAGTGTTAGAGCAGGACTGGAAGAGGTCAGGGTTTGAGTCAACACTTGGCCATGAAAATCACAAGGTAGTGAAAAACCACCTCTGGAGTAATCTTGCCAAGAAAACCCTAGGATAGGATTGCTATCAGTCAGACTCATGACAAAAAAGATCCTTCTTAGACTCTCCCTCCATGTTTTGTTTGGGAATTGGTGGTCCTACAACTTATAGGGCCCATGGTTGTCCACTAGAGTAAGGTGTACACTTACACCTTGTTTCAGCAGAAGACCCTCTTTTGAAACCATGTGTGTGTTTTTTTTCCACGTGGAAGGGCTGGTCCAACCCCTGGAGAAAAATGGCCCCAGGATCCCTGGAATTTTCCCACCACTGAGCAAAAGCAAGGATGAGGAACCTCTTTCAGTTTGTCCAGTTTTTTGAACATTTCTCCTCCCAATCTCCCCCACCTGCCTTAATAACTTTTCTAAGCTCTAGAACTGAAGAGTGTATCAACTTCCCAAATCGCTATGTATAAGCTTGAATGTAAGATAGGCATTTATATATATATAAAAATATTGATATTTGCAGAAAAATGGCAAAAACATGAAAGTCATTTCATTACTTTTCAAACACATTATGTATAATTTTGTTTAGCATAAAATCATCTTGTTCAGTATATTAAGAGAACAATCTATTCAGACAATAATTACAAATTGAATTTTCTTCTAAAAAATCGGTTATAGTGTTTTATTATAAATGGAGCTGCTTGTTGGGTGTCCTCAAGACATTTCCAATTTATGGCAACCTTAAAGTTGACTCATTATGTGGTTTTAATGGCCAGATTGGTTTAGGAGGGTTATCATTGCCTTCCTTTGAGGATGAGGGAGTGTGATTTGCTCAAGGTCCCACAGTAGGTTTCCAGACCTGAGTGGGGATTTGAATGGTGTTACAAGGTTATAATTAGGGCAACAAGCTACTAAAGAAACCTCTCTTTGGTTTTCCAGTTTATTAAGAACAGGTAAAAAGCAATAAAAACAGAAGCAAACATCAATGTTAGTAAAACAGAGAAAATAATTTCCTTTCTTCTAGTTCTCCATAGTGTCAAGAAGACATAAAGAATTCTTTCTCATGATAAGGATGGAGGAAAAGAGCAGGAATTGCAATGAACAAACACAGTATATTGTCTTTCATAAAAGTCTTCCTGCTACATAGTTTTAGGGGGTTAAATATAGGAACACCTTGTCTAAAACCTTGCCCTCCACCAAGGGTGAGAGCATGTGACTTCTCCAAGGTCACCCAGTACATCAAATCTTGGTATCCTGGTGTCCCAGTCTAAAACTCCCAACGCTGCACAGCGCTGGCACTGTGGCGATGTCCATATGAGTATATTTTTCCTCTGACCTCACGTACATATTCTGGTGTGGGACAACTTGAATATAGCAGGTTTCCGGGCACAGTACAAGGTGTTGGTTATTACCTATAAAGCCCTACATGGCTTGGGTCCAGTTTACTTGAAGGAATGCTTCCTCCCATACAACCCTTCCTGTGTTCTTCGGGGAAGAATCTCCTACAGTCAAGTAGAACCAGATTAGTGGTAATGTCGCAAAGAACCTTCTCTGTTGCTGCTCCTAAAATCTGGAATAACCCCTCTGAAGATATCCGCCAAATATCCTCAATTGAGGCTTTCAAGAAGGTGGTAAAAATAACTCTTCAGGCTTGCCGATCCAGACTGATTAGATCATGAAGGAGTAACCTGTTCACATGTGCTCCTATGCTTTGTTGTCATCTTGTAACGAACAATTTTTTCTTTGATAATTTATGATGCTAAACTCAATCTTATTTTATAAATTGATATTTTAAGGAGAGTGGGATAGGGGGATGGGAGATCTTGCTGTGATTTATTTGTATTTTAAACTCTGTTACCCACCTCAATCCTCAAAAAGGAAGAGGCAGGAGATTATTTATTATTATTATTATTATTATTATTATTATTATTATTATTATTACTACATGTACAGTACATCCAATATCTTGCACAATTACAGTTGTGTCATGTTACTCATGTTATGGATTCATCATGTGCTATGGCTCCATCTTATGGGATCCTGGGATTTGTAGCTGAGGACATACTTAAAAATATTTCCTGGAGAGCTCTAGTTTTACAGTTCACAAAAGTGTAGTAAGGTTTGCAAGCAAAGATCACAGTTTCTCACTGAACTACAAATCCTAGGATGGCAGTTTAGGTGCTGTCAAACTGCTCCATCTGTACAGTATAGATGCACTCACAATATTCCACCTCTATGATAGTAGCTGTTTAATTCTTTGACCAGTAGAGATCTATTTTAATAGTTCAGCCTGGCATTTGCTTACCAAGGCAGGAATTAGAAAAGTATCCTTGCAGCAACAGAGCGAACAAACAGTGCACCAGCTGACTCAGGAGGTTGCAATTTGTTTGTAGATCTGATGCTTGCAAAATGTTTATACAGAGCAAAGTTTATACTTAGGCTTGACAAAATTGCATTTATAAAAGCACATAGTTCTGGGCTTAAGGCGAGCCAACTATGATTTGGAGTAGGATGAGATGGGTTTAAAGTACATCTGGTTTGGTTTAAGTTGTATAATTTCTGTCTGAAGAGAGCTTTCACCCACTTATTCACATTTACATGGCCATTAACCACTAGAGTGTGATCCTTGCAGTAAGACCCAAGAAGTTGTTATTTAGGACTCGTGTCCCATTCTGTCTCAAGGGTTTGGGACACCTATCCTCAGTTTATGCAAGCTCAGAAAAAAAAATCCTGTTTGGATTGCAGCTCCCAGAATTCTACTGTCAGTATAGCCCCTGGCCATGTTGGCAACTGTAGTCCTAAGTTATTTTATTTTCTCACCACTTTGAGAGAGACGTGGCTAGTCTGAGGTCACCCAGGCTAGACACCATATCACCATGGCTAGAGAGAGATTTCAACCTCAATGTCTGTCTAGCCATCACAAGAATTTTGTCAATCGTAGTTGCTTTCCATTTGCACGAGCAAGTCTGCTGGCGTGTGCTTGACTGATCATTTCCATTTCACTTGTCCCACCAGCAGAAGCAGCTTCAGCAGCCAGGAGCCCACCAAGAGGAAAATGCTTGGCTTGACATCTGAACTGGGACTCCTGCCTTTTTGATCTCAGACCATGAATTATATCTCACCTTCAGATTGTGGCTTCAGACTCTGTGGTTTCTTTAATAGAGTGGCAACTCAGCAGTCCTGCTTTGGATGGAAAAACAAGCTTTTCCTCTCCAGTGGACTTGAGCTTAATAAACCATTTGGTAGAAGGTTCAGGAGTCCAATAGTCCATTCTTACCACAAAATTATAGTGATATTATTCCACTATAACTGCCATGGTTCTATCCTGTGGAATCCTTTACAGTTTGGTGAGGCACTAGAGTCCTCTGGCTGATAACTCTGAATGCCCCTCCCTACACTGCAAATCTCAAGATCTTTTGGAATGTTGCCATGGCAGGTAAAGTGGACCATAGCACTATAATTGTTTGCTATAAACAAGTCCCAGAGTTGGCTTTGCCATTTGGCAGAGCAAGGCAGCTTCTGAGCACTCCCCATCCACTATCATTATCCTTGTTTGGAGGGCAGAGCTGTGTGCAAACTCCTAGCTATTGTGGTACAAGAAGTCATCCTGTTGCATGCTCAGCTTCCTCTTCTGAGTGTGAAATTTCTTCATTGTATTATTTGCCTCAGGTGGTCAAATTTCTTGCACCAGCCCTGTGGGAGCCAAGCATGCATGATTAGGCAGTATGCAGCTCCATGCTGTGTCATGAGCAATAAACCAAACTCTTCTGGAATTCTGGCTTATCTGTGCTAACATGGCCATTGTATTTACGGAAAGTGTAGTGGCAACAGTATCCCAGATTGACCTGTGCATCAGACTCTGAAATTTCCTGCATGTGGGATAGAATTGTGACATGAGCATTATTTTTCCACTTGAGGCAAATAGACCCCAGATGCAAGCTACTGTCTAAGCTCTGGCTTTTTCAGGCCTTTTATCTGTGTTATGTGCAGGACTGAAATTCTGGTAACTGCTGAAGATAAGCAAACAATCTATAAACGTTTCCTTATTGTGTAAATGAACTCAAAAAGAAATAAACCGGGTGCTTTATAGGGAACCCTTAGAAAAACCATTATTTCATTCCTTACACCGAGCACATAATTTTAAACTTAGTGTTCCACTTTGCTGAATTTTCTCAAGGAGGTTCTCTGTTGCTTTGATCATTTTTTGCAGCTTTAAGACATTATTTGTAAAACCTGTATTGTCATAATAAATAAGGCCAGATTAAGAGGGTTGGAGACCCAGAGCAGCTCCAAACATGCAGCTCCCTTTCTGCACATTATGATGTAAGTTTGATGTTGTATACATTAAACGCAAGAATCAATAATATATCTAATACACGGTACAATACACAACAATGTTCATGCGCAAACTCATTTCCAGTCCTGCAGATTCTGTATGACTGACAACCTGGTCCCTTGATATTTTTTTACTCAAATGAAAATAACTCTAATGACACCAGATCCCATCAGATCTTGGAAGCTAAGCAGAGTCAGCCCTGGTTAGTACTTAAATGGGAGACTGCCAATGAATACCTAGTGCTGCAGGCTACATTTCAAAGGAAGGAACTAGCAACACTGCCTCTGAGTATTCCTTGCCTAAGAAAACCCTATGAAATTCATAGGGTCGCCATAAGGTGGTTTGAGGCACATACACAGAGAATGTTGGTGACAATATATCTCTTTGTGGGTTCCTTTGTGAGTCCAACTGTAATTGAGTACAGTGTGCCCTCGCCTTACAGAGGGATCCATTCTGCCCCCCCCCCCCGCGTGAGGCAAATTTAATGTAAAATCAAGCCCCATTCATTTGAATGGGGTGCATTCCTGTGACACATAGCATGGTGCACACCATGGGGACACGCCACATTCACCATATTAGGGCTCACCATATGTGTGACCTCATATGGCGAGCCTGCGTATCATGCAGCCGTGCTGTATTACAATCACAATTTAAGTTTCTCTCTCCTTCCCTCCTCACCCCACCTCCCTCACACAACAGTACAACAAATTCTATATTACATTTGATATATGGAACATCCCCAAAGTTCTATACATCTAATGAAGTACATGTTCAAGACTTGATTTTCTCCCTGTACTGCTCAGTAGTATTTTAATATTTGGATGCTATCTTAAAGCCCAAAAGAAACGGTATAAAATAGAAGCAAGTGTAATATAGACATTCCATGAAAAGAACTTACCCTTTTGTTCCCTCCTAAATACACAACTCTTGATGTTGTTAGGTGGCCCTAAGATGAACCTATCATGGGGTTTTCTTGGCATACTTTGTTCAGAGTGGCTTTGTCCTTGCCTACCTCTGGGGCTAACACTTGCCCAGGGTTACCCAGTGGGTTTCCATGGTTGAATAAGGATTTGAACCCTGGTCTCCAGAGTCGTACTTATCACTATCTTCACTACTAGAGTCACTTACTCAAAGTGAAAAGGGCCTGTTCCTCAGCCCTGGCAACTGCAGCTTCTCTATACAGTAGTTTCCCTTGTGCTTTGAAATCAACCTACAAATGTAGCCTCTTCCTTAGGGTTTCCTCTTCTCAGTTACAAGTTTCCTCCTTTATCCTTGGACCACCAGCCAGTGGAGGGTCTGCAGTAATTATACCAATTGAACCATTTATAATCTGGCCCTGATAGTGAAGTATTTTTTAATGTAGAGTTTCCTAGCCTTGGATCTCCAGTTTTTGTCAGACTAAGTCCTAATCACTCTAACAAATGGCTCCAGTGGTTGGAAATTATCAGGCCTGTAGTGCATCAACATTTTGGGGCATAAGACTAAGCAAACCAGTTTTAAAGACATAGGTGGGATAACATTGTCCAAGGGGATGACAGATAGACTAGTTGTACCAAAAATATATTCTGGAAAGTTTTATTGACCCAGTCCATTAATAGAGTAACATTTAGGTGGCTTTGGGCACAGTATAGAGCACCAAAAAGAGGCATAGCAACCAAATTGTGCGGCGCTGCTGTGCAGCAAGAAAGGTGGACGTTTGGATGCTGCGCTGCTGGCATATCATCACTGCGTACACCCATGACGTGCTAGAGCTGCCGGGTGTGTGCACGCCCTGCCCCTGAGCAACCCTAGTACATCATGGGCGCACCGCAAAGGGACCGTCTGTACTGGGCCATAGACAACTGATTTAGGAACACTTACCATTTTATTCTCTTTTTCAAGATTTAAGTCCCTGTGGGGCTTGTGAATAAATTTGCACAAAAGTGTGTTGTTAAGGGTTATTTTCATTCCTCTATGGCATTATACCTCCTTCTTGATAAGCTGTTCCTACAAGTGATATTGGTTGTGGGCCAGGTTATGGCGCCTGATGTAACACTCGTGCTAAAGCCGTACAAGTCAGATTTCCTAGGAGTCTTGAGCTGTGGAATTGACACGTTGGTGTATTATGCAAGTGTAAATTCCCCAACAGAAGAAATTGGGCATCCAGTGTGAGACATCAGCATTCAGCTCAGGATTCCAAAAGCAGAGTTGCACATTCAGTACTGTTGTGTATGAGGATACACATTTGGTTGTGCCTTCAGTAGCACAACATTGTGACTCAACAGCAAGAGAGATTTGCAAAGTACATTACTTAGAAGGATCGTGTTCAAGATGTTTATACATTCATTACT